>NC_142797.1:32930585-33084746 GCF_049724085.1 Artemia sp. Qi Xiang Cuo
ATCAGGCACTGTTTGATGCAATCTTATGGCTGAAGAGCAGGGGTCGGAGTCCTGGTGTCACAGATTGTTCGATCTAGAAATAGTCAGCAGTGTAACTCCGTAAGCTCTGCCTGAGTCAACCAATCTCTCAATTGGCACTGGAAAAATCTGGGAGAAATCACTAGAGGCATAGATGGTTTGCCCCCAACCACGCACAAAACTCCCAGCCGAAGGCAGAGAATCATGGGATTGTGGCCTGCCCTAAGCAGATCATTGTCTGCAAACGAAAAAGTTTTTTTTATGCATAAAAAGATTGGAGGATTTTGGTGGTAAGCTGTAATTTCTTTTAATTTTTTTTTCTAAATTCAATGCAAATGCTATCAATATAAAATCTCTATTTGCTTTAGCCTTTTTACTTTCCTGAGAATAACTGAACTTATTCAAACAGTAACTAAATTCTTCCAGCTTCGTAACTCTCGTCTTAGAAAGCCACTATAATAAGACCATCTATTGCCACACGGTAATGATAAATGTAAATGAAAAAATCACAAAAGGAAAAGCAGATATAAGAGTATATTGAAAAAATATACTGTATAACAGAAATTTAAGATTTCAAGCAACACTGGATTTGTCCCCCTTTGAACTCCGTTAATTATAGGAACATATATAACCACAAGTTTACAAGTTTACAGCCTAGAAACTCTATAACTCCGGTTTATCATTTTCATAATTTTTGCTTTTACTGCATGAATAGAGTAACAATTTAATTATGAAACTTCCATTCTGTAACATTTCAATTAATACTTATACTTTTCTATGTGTACAATAACGTCAAATTTACCATAGTTTAATTCTAGAATTACATACACGTGGAACACATGTTACTTGCTTCAGGAAAGAAGATAGGAAAGACTGACCAAAATTTATGCATTGCGTGACACTGTAAATCACGGACAAAGGGCGAGAGAAAACTAAATAAATATTCTGGGGGACAGTTGTCCAGGCTTAATTGCCCATTTGCCGTATGCTTTAGTCGTAGGGGCTTGTGGGACAACAGTCACTCAAAACATTTCTCTCTCTCTCTCTCTCTCTCTCTCTCTCTCTCTCTCTCTCTCTCTCTCTCTCTCTCTCCTACTATACCTTTCAAGGGTTCGACCACTTTATACTTAATATTAAAAATAACTACTGGCAAAAAGCCCCATCAAATTCACTCTGGAAAAGCACATTGGAAAAGTATAAAAAATAACAATTTTCCAAATCCCAAGGAAATTGCTTCTGTGTTTTGAGTCCAGCACGCCTGTGCTGGACTCAAAACTACGAAGCACGCCTGTGCGCCTCAGTTTGGAGGAAATCTCAGTTTGTAATCCTCAGTCAGGAGAAGTACTAGCAATTTCATGCTATTACTTTTCGTTTTTGGTCCGAAAGTGTCGTTTAATAAAACTAAAAATTGCAAATACTTTGTTTTGTATTTCATGATTCATCACAGTCGGTATTTTTTTCCTAGAGAGTCCTTAAGGAAAGCCAAAGAGTATTATAAACGCACACACAGGAGATTATACAATGATGCCCCCTTAAAATTGCAAAGGACGCTCATCATCAGTCTATTTTGGGACATTAAATCCCAAAAACGAGATTTTTTGGGAATTTCTACTAATAAAAAAAAAAAAAATCACAGAGAGAGACTTGCAACACCTAAAGAAAGAAATATCATCAGATCTTTACAATTTACTCACGTCTTCTTACAATTATCGTACAATGGGCCTGCCTTTACCCCTTAAATAATATGAATTTTCGGAAATAAATTCCCACGTATATGTCTGGTATGCACCTATGATAATGGATATTAAAAATTATAAGGTTATAGCAATTTCAAAACCAATTTTAATATTAGACCGAAGCATTGGCAGCAACAAAATGCAGGCGAGTACAATTAAAAAAGATTAGTAAAAAGCTTATATAAAAAATGGTACGAACAGCTATGCTATATCACCTCTAATAAGTATATGCTAGATATTACTCACAACATTTACTAAATAGACAGCTAAACATATGGGATAATTCTGACACAACTAGGAAGGGCAAAAACGTCTACGAATATGCGAACCGTTCAGAGCCCAACTGATCAAGTCCATAACATAAATACCAGAGAAAATTGAAAACAAAATTCAGTGGTGATTTCATTTTGATATACCACTCAAAAAGTGGGGAAATGTTCAGGGTTTTGGAGGTTTGCATGATCCTTGAGCAATAAAGTTCGGGAGTGCTGTTTACAATTGATTTTTCGAGATTGGTTTCTAAAAGTTTATTCCTAGAAAATAGAAAATTGTTCGCCATTTTATTTAAAATCTTCAGAAAATGAAGATTTCCCTGCATTAATGAACAATCAGTAGAGCATTTCAACGGTAAAGCGTTGAAGCATAAATAAAAGTTATACTGATCAAATTAACATGCGAAAGACTCTATATGTCAGTTCTAATGTTACAAATCCAGGTACCAAGGCAGTAAGAGCATCGCTTAAAATGTTATAAACGACCTCCGCGTTTCTGCCCTTCTGATTAGAAACTCTAACGCTTCTAGACAACGTCAGGTGAATCAAATTAGGTCGTAAAACACAGTTAGGCAGATTATGCTTAATTGCTATAAGTTTAAATTAAGACTTGTACAAGTTTTGTTCATTTTAACAGGTTAGACGAGTTCGCATTCATATCCGAGACCACACGCTCCAAGGACAGTGAAAATGATTATTTCTGCTAAAAGAGGTTTCCTCCCTGTAAGTTCTAAAGTTCCACCATAAGGATCACAACCATTTTCTCAAACAGATTGTGTTAAAATATATTGTTTCGTATTAAAACACAGCTAATAGAAGAAAACAAGAAAGACAATTACTGAAAAGAGTTGAATGATCAGAATAAGAGCTAATAGGACAGACCTGCAAACCCTGTCTCTCTTTTTCGGCAATACCAACATTCAAATTCGGCAATTAGGTTGCCAATTACATAAAAAAGGAAGTTAAAGTGGAGTAACTAACAAAGAAAAGGAAAAAGGGTAAGTATTAAATGAGCATCTTATATAAAAACTGTTGACTTTAGCCGGATAAATTATTTCAAAGGGAAGCTATATTGAAACTCTAATTACAAAAGGGTAGAAAATTAGTTAAAGAAAATTCACTGCACAATAGTTTAAATCCATTTCTTAAAAAGAATCATTTAAACGGATAAAAAGAAGCCAAACCAGATCCATTTGTTGAATTTAATAGAACAAGTATGAAGGATTTGAATGTGGCTCTACCTAAATAAAAGGATAATCTAGAAAAAAAAACACGAATACTAAAGAAGATCACTTTAAGAAAATAAAAGAAAAACCATAGGTTCGTTCCTCACCAAGATATTACTTATATTTTGCTTGGATTACATAGGAGTTATGTTAACTAGGGTAACTGAAAAGGCGTTAAGTTACGAGACTTAGATTTTGCAGAATAAACAGAATCTGGAAAAAGACGATCATGGATTATTCGAAAAAAAATAAAAATGTTTTTACTCGTTCAAGGCTCAGAAGATACTTTTGCCATCAAAAGCATCCTTTTTTCTCTAGTGTGGAAAGCGTTTAAAGAAGATATGACATTTTCGGTAAAAAAAAAAATATATAAATATTTTGAGATCGAATGACATATTAAAAAACGATTTGGATATATCAATCACTTTAGGAGGGTGGGTAAAATTTTCAGTCTCTCGAAAACGTCACCTATCGCCTTTTTATTTAAAGATAGGGGATGTTACTTATAAGATAAATAATACTTTGACACATAGAGCGTACTCATTGGCACATTACAAACTGTACCTGTTAGCCATCAAACTAAGGTATAGAAAAAAGGGGGGTTAAAACTCCAAAGTTAGAATACACATGCCTCAATCTAAGACGAAGAACAATACACTGAATACCTGAATACGTTTTTCCATGGTTACAAGGTCAGTGCATTCTTCATTGTGGATGTGATGAACTTGACACTTCTAGCCGACAAACAAAATAAGGAACAAATTTAGAACAAAAAAGCAATAAAATGGACCAACATTTGCACCATCAAACAAAGGAAGGAAATATTTGAATTGGGAGACAACTCAGCTACTACATTTGCTTTTGATACTATTTTGAACAGATATTTACTTTTGATCTTACCAAACAAATTTCAATTAATGACGAATGTTCTCTATGTACCTCTACATTTAAGGGCAGTGCTGAAAACAAAATCCAAACTCCAGCAGAAAAAAACAGTACACTGTTTCTTTTCAAGGGCATGACTACCTCAATATCATGTACAGAGTAGTTAGGGCCAGGGTAGTTAGGGACAATAGACTTTCTCCAGCAGAAAAAAACAGTACACTGTTTCTTTTCAAGGGCATGACTACCTCAATATCATGTACAGAGTAGTTAGGGCCAGGGTAGTTAGGGACAATAGACTTTCTCCAGGACTTCTTATCTTTTTCAAACCTTTTTCTGCAGAGTGAGGGGTCAAATTCCGTTTCTCCATATGATGCTACCCTTAATCACTAGAACGTTTTTCTCCCATAAGAAAAAATCAATGGAATCATAATTAATGGAGAATCATAGCCCTGTATATTTTTGCACGCTGTTCCACATTCGCTCATTAAAGTGAAAATGATAAAATTAGTTTTTTTTTCTTCTATTCATAACTACTACTACGCACAAGACACCGGCGAAATTAAAGCCTAAATGTGCACAAGATTTGAAAAAGGAAAAGATTTTCAACCTTCTGAAAAAAAAAGGAAAGTAAGTGTTGGACTAAAGCAAATCAAAAGAGATTTACTGGATCAAATTACATTCAATTGTTTTCAAATGTTCTTCTAGTGCACCATCTTTATAATCCCTACTTCAATCATAAGTGGTTTTAATTCCATTTTTAATCAACATAAAGACTAAAACGTTTTGGGTTGAACTGGACAATTATTTTTAAACTTAACACAACTTCAGTTAAAAGCAAATACACACGTTGGTCAATGTGAAAGAGGCTCATTACTTTCTATTCCAAAACTTTGTGATCAGAAACATGCATGCACAAGTGTTTTGAGACGTATTTAAGCATCTTTTTGCCACTTTTTTTTCTATATGTCATTTTTTTATGACATTATATTCTAAAGTAACTTCATTTTATTATTCGCTTTCTTATATAAATAGCCTACCTGTATACGCTTTCCCATTGTCATTTCAAGATAGAATTCCCTGTACCACAACTGAGACAAATCGCAAGCCTGTTGAAGTGTTCGACCAAAATTCAAAAGGTACGTCCAATAGAAAGAGCTCTTATGAAAAGCGTCAATAGCCATTAAATAAGTTCCATCTATATCCTTGCGAAGCGTCCTCTTACCCCCAGATTTGTCAGCAATCAGAGATTCGAGCATAGTGCGAACCATGTACAACTGCGTTGATGAAGGTCCTATAATGATATTCATGAGAGGATTACCCGACTTTTTATTTTTCTTAATTAAACTTGTTACTTAAATTAATCTTCAATAAGAACCAGGTTACTTCAACATAAAGGGTATATAAATCGCGAGTTAAGGGCCAAGGGTTGCAAAAACCAGTTTCAGAGAGGATTTGCGGTTATAGCTAATACATAGTAAAATAACCAAATCTCAACATGTACTATTTTAGTTAAATATTTTATGGTTTTGTTAACTTTTATGTCACAAATATTCCTCAAGTCTTAATACTAATTTATATAAGGTTATTAGATTTATGACTCTCCTTACATTTTCAGATTACTCGGTTTTAGGCAATAGTTCAGGGAACGAAAAGTAAACAAGATCTGAATTTCAGAACCATATTAAAACTTGATAAAATTATATGAAAACCCTCAAATGTAATAAACCCATTTCGTGCAGATTTCCTAATCGGGGAGGAAGGTATGTGAAGCATTAATATTAATTAGCAACATTGATGGCTAGGATTTGTCTCCTGTCGAAATTACTTCGCTTTACTGCATATGTATATTCAGTTTATCAACGATCTAATGCAACAAGTATATTGGAGGACATTACATAAAAAGTTCGACATTAAATAATATGTAGGTTGTTTGTGAAGATGTCTAAATCACTACAAGTTAAACATGGAACAAATTGTGGAAGAACTACTAGCAATCAAAACTTTTTTACCCTATTTTATAATTCATTTTTTTTCCCAGGCAAGAGAACCGAGCCATATTTTATACTTTGTCAATATTTTAGGCACTGTTAATTTTCAGTGTATTCATTCAGATCTTGAACTATAACTAGATTTGCGTTGCCTAGGCAAGTGAAGTGTTGCAGCAATCCTTTATCAGCTTCGCCAACAAAACAGTTGCAGGAACAACACTTAGGTCAGGGATCTAATGAACGGAATTAAAATATTATATTGACAGTTGAACCTTGTCGTTTTTAATCGTTGAAATTATTACAGATTAAAGCTTACCACATCGTCATATAGAGCCCATTTAGTACTATGCACCTATCCAAGACTTTTCAGAAGCATATTGCTGCAACTAGTCTTTACGACAATGAATGTAAATTTACGTCATTGCGATGCATTTTTATTTAAAGTCGCTATGTAGCCACATGGAGAAAAATTTCCATACACTCAAATGTACCAGAAATAGGGCAGACGTAGTCAAATTATTAGTCTTAATCTTAAATACATATCAAGAACAGTTAATAGGTACACCAACAAGGAAAAGTCCCAAGCTCCTCACTAACATAGATGACCACGGTTTAACAGCTGAACGTTACTTTCCAGTTTCCTAATTTCCTCATGCTTTTAATCCAAATTGCCTCATACTTCTAATCCAAATTTTTCAATGTGTACATTAAAACTAAAACTGTAAGCCCCTCAAAACCTTTTAAATGTAAATCTAATGAAAGAGCTCAGAACTTACAATATAATCTTGTCTATTATATTGCAAATTATTATGTTGCTAGTTACAAACAACTAGGTTATACCAATATAACCTAGTTGGCACTACAAAGCAGTCCCTTGCTTTTCGTAATCATACTAATATAGTGGACACGGTAAAAATAAAGAAGGGTATATCGGTCAGTAGAACTACATAACCCCTGCTCCCTGAAGTCGACCATAGTCAAACAACCGATTCTTAATCAAAACCCTTTCACTTGTCTTAGAATCCTCTTTTCCTAGTTTTTTTTTCGATCAGATATAAGGTAAACTAATTTGCATAAGTTTTCCACGCCATAGCCAAAAAGATGTCGGTGCTCTAACAATCTATTCTTACATGCCTTTCTCTCACCGTAGTCATCATAAAACCAAATTGTTTGAACCCTCGACTGCATCAGACGCTAAATAATACGTTCAACAACTAGAAAAAGATGCCAACCCCTCGTCGCAAAGATGACCAAGGCATAACAGCCAATTGTTACTTACAGGCAAGGTTGCCACCAAGGTCAGTTTTTAAAGTGCTATAATTGCCCAAATTTGCGTGCTACATAGCGATTTTCGGTGCTACAGTCAAAAATCGACTGTATGCCTGTAATAGTGCTATAATAGTACTTTCGTGCTACAAGTGGCAACGCAGATCACGTATTATCCTGCTACACATAATGAAATAGCACTAAAATAGCACTTTTGTGCTACAGGTGGCAGCCCTACTTACAAGTCCCTCGCTTGTTTTAAAACTTGAGCAACGTTCTTTTTTTAATCTGTACCACAATTTAAGTAAAAAAAAGGATCTCATATACTTTGGTCGGCCCATCAAGGACTATTGATGAGCATTCAAAAACAATCTATTTGTCTTAGTTAAAAAGGAGATTTAAAAGTAGGCAAACTAATGTTGCTACATAGAAAGTAGGAAAGGGAAAGCTCCAAATTCTTTCACGATTAGTCCAGGTAACCGTTGCACCTCCTAGACTTCCCGATTTTCGTCCAACTTTGACTTGGAACTAGTGCCTTCTGCCTGTCTGCTAGTTTTCCAGTCAAAAATAGAAATATGGGTCACTTAAACAAAAACTTAGGAGCCTGATTTCTGAAAATCCCCTCCAATATAGACAGTAAAACTTCATGTCAACCCAAAAATTGTAGGGTCTGACTCTATTACAAGCAAGAATCACTGTTTTTAGCCCCAGGCTAGGATTATACGCTTCTTTCCAAAGTGTAATGTCATATTCATCAAGCCGGCCTGAGGTCCACATTTTCCATAAAAAACGAGGAGCTTAGACCTTAACCATTTTCTAGCAATAAGATGAAATCGGCAGACCATCAAAGAAAAAGAAAACAAAATACAAAACCAAAGTGATTTGCAACAAAATAATATATATATATATATATATATATATATATATATATATATATATATATATATATATATATATATATATATATATATATATATATATATATATATATATACTACTACTACTACTATTACTACTAACAACTCACCGCAGCACCAAACCGCTTGAGGCCAACACAGCTACGCACGCTCCTCCTCTACCCCAATCTATTCAAAGCCTCCCTTTTTACACCCACCCTCGAAGTTCCAATTTCCTTTAAATCTTTCTTTATGACGTCCTCCCGCCCCAGACGGGGACGAGCTGCTTTTCGTTTAGCCCTTGACGGTTGGCCGAAAAGAACAATCTTCGGTAAACTATCATCCTTCATCCGCACAACGTACCCTAGCCACCTCAACCTTTCTTTCGTTATAGCCCTAGAGAGCGGTATTGAACCACATTTTTCGTATAGCAATGTTTGAAATACGGTCAGTCAGCCGGGTATCCAGAATAATCCTTAAGCAATTTCTCTGGAAAACGTCTAGTAAATCTTCATCCGCTTTCCATAGATCTGGATCTTACGCCCTTCCGCTGTTGTCCTCCTATAGAGAATCCTCCCGCGATGGTTTTCTGCATCACCAGGCAATTTAACCCATTACTGGGAGAAGGTTTGTAAATCATGGGACTTCTAGAAAAACCAGTGGACCCTTTTGAGTGTACAAATGAGGGGCCTTCTTCCTCATCCGCCTGTATTTATGACCCCGGGCGAGGGTGCCCCAGTTTCTATTATGAACCCCCAGGGACAAGGTCCCCCCTTGGCCCGTGCCTCCTATGGAGGTAACCTACATATCTGTAGGGATTTCCCCTATCGCTATCTGGGGACACGCTGAATGCCCTGGGGGAGGCCAGGAACATAAAAAATGAAATTAATTAAAAATATTACGTTTCCTTAAAACATGGAAAATTATAGTCTTCTGGATGACGTTTTAAACATCAAATTATTATAAAGAAGTATGAATAAAGTTATACAGAAGACTTTTGGTTTCCATACCATATATATATATATATATATATATATATATATATATATATATATATATATATATATATATATATATATATATATATATATATATATATATATATATATATATATATATATATATATATATATATATATATATATATATATATATTATATATATATATATATATATATAATATATACATATATATATATACTATATATATATATATATATATATATATATATATATATATATATATATATATATATATATATATATATATATATATATATATATATATATATATATATATATATATATATATATATATATATATATATATATATATGAGTAGGTGAAGCAGCAGAGACATTTAGCTTCAAAGGCTGCGACCACAAGCTTGACTTATGTTATGATCATTTGTCATGGATGATACATTAATGCTGGTAACTGCTTATTATAGTTACTAGACCTTAGTAGGCTAACATCACCATAATAACGAAATGTTTCTTTTTTCCTAAATAAAGGCAGAATGTATTAACCTTACCAACATTACGCCTGGGTACTTTCAAATCATATCCATTATCTGGATCCTTCTTTCCTTTCAAAGCGGGATCATCTGAGGGCTCTATTCCTCTTGCCCAGTCAGCGCAGGTTTCGCGAACTGATACAATTACACTAAAAAACAAAAGCTGAATTAAAAAGTATACTATAACATTAAATAAATTTATGCAGGTTTCAAAGCTGGATTAAAGCCATTTGTTCTTCTTCTTTTTTTTACGGCAATTTGAGAGACAGTTTTTTTTAATATACTGATTTATTAATTATTTTTAGTTTAGTTAATTTATTATTATGGCAATCAAAACAGTTTAAAATTGCCCATGAATAAAACAATGATACAATCATCAATTTTCTGCTAGTTTGCCTTAAACCTCAAAATTTGCTTAGAATTTTTCTCCAAATTTTCTAAGATAAAATCTCAAAGACTATAGGAAACTGGAAACAGAAGAAACTTAGGCGCTTTTATATGTGATTAATAGGAAACAAAAATACTAACCACACTACCAATACAGCGTTACCGAGCAAAATTAGAAAAAAAAAATAATAATACAGGCTTAAATGACAATAACTTTATTTCACTAAAACTTTAATTTTAATTAAAGGTGCGAGCTTCTTTGTATCCAACCCAAGATTTTCTGAGTGTACATAGATACTATTAGTTAGCATAATTGATTTGGCAACTTTGTTTCGATTATAAAGTAGTTAAGGCTATAGGCAGGTAGTCGGAACACAGACTAATAAAGACAGTCGTTGGGAAAATGTATCTAAAGCCTGTTTTTTACGAAACATATGGAAAAATACGATATTGTAGGAAAAATTGCTGAAATCTCCAGTTTCACGGGGCCACAGACCTGCATATCCTCTTTCCATTGGTTCGTTCCTGATTAACTAGTAACACACAAAATGTAATTTTCTTTATATTAATAAACCCGGCACCACTGTATAGAAATATAATACAGTATGATCATTCCCTATCTCAACCATTATACAAAGCCGGACAGAGATGCAAGTGCTCCGGGGAACATTTAAACAAGTATAAACAAAAGTGTCATTCGATTTTTTTTTGCGGGTAGACAAGTCAGGTTTCTCTTGAACGCGAAACTTGGCTTCACCTTTGTAGCGCTAAATTTTAAAGAATCTAATTTTAAATTAATTTATTCCAATACATATATATAAAAATCGGCAATTAGCAGTGCAATGCTATTATTAGATGTTTTTAGGAATTCCAAGTAGGTTGCAAAGTCTCGAGTTGGTTTCAAAGTCATTTTTAGAGAGGTTTTGCGAAAATACGCGTTCCAGGGTAGTATACACTGGACCGCTGAAGGTAGATTAAATGGGAGGAGCTGTTTGTACACGTCGAAAATGCAGTAGCGATAAGTCACTGAGCCGTGATCTTACTGTTATATTATTTATACACAGTGCCCGGTGCGGAAGAAAAAAAAATCAACATTTATGTGATTCGTACCTGTTGAACAAAATTTATGTTACGATAGAACTTCGAGATCTTCGCCTTTCTTTTCTTCATTTTTGCCACTTACAGATGTTGACATGTTCGCAATGGGCTAATTAGCTTTGAAAAATAAAAATAAAATTTAACCGACAAAAACAGATGCCAACAAAAATTCAGCCTTAAAGGGGTACCGTAACCCTTTTGTTGGGTTTTCCTAGCTACACTACTGACGAGACACTATAACTTCATGACGCGCAATTAACCTTTAATTATATTTTTCATTATTACTTTTTAACCCGAAATTCGGGAACGACATGTAATTATTAGTCAACTATTGCATAAGAAAAATGTATAATACCAAACTTGATAAGGTAATGTGACTACAAAAAATCTAACAAAAACAACGAGCGTTCTCAGAATCAGAGTCACGACTGGCATACGAATCAAGACATAAAGGTAGAAATTAGAACTGAAATAAAAACAAATTTAGAACTGATTAGAACTGAAATCAAGACAAATTTAGAACTGATTAGAACTGAAATCAAGACAAATTTAGAACTGATTAGAACTGAAATCAAGACAAATTTAGAACTGATTAGAACTGAAATCAAGACAAACTTAGAACTGATTAGAACTGAAATCAAGACAAATTTAGAACTGATTAGAACTGAAATCAAGACAAATTTAGGCATCTTCGCATCGCTAAATCTTACCTTCTAATCAGATCCCTCTTATTTTTAATTGCCTTTCTTAAGGGTTCACGTAGTCCTATCTGAACAAAATCTTGAAGCTCAGAATAAATGTGTCTTCTAATGGCGTCATTAAAAACCGTTTCCATTCGAGCCATCAATACTTGCAAACTTTTTATCATGGAAATAATTTCAATCAAGGCGTATTTTTCTTCGTCTGAATAGTTGTGACGGGTGGCCTGAAAATAAATAAATAATCAAATAAATAATTGCGTAAACTTGCCGAGGAGAACCTACGATTTCCAAAATAATTGTATATGTGATGGTATTAAGATAAGATTTATTGCTGAAAAACGGCTATCACAAAATTCGGCTCAAAAGGGCCGAATTCGCACTTCAGCGTCAAATAAAACGAAAAAAGAACAACAAACAAGCAAACAACAACAGAAAATTATAAAAAGGTCAATGTCAAATACGTAAAAATGTTAAAAACAAAAACAATTTAAACTCATAAAATTAGAAGGTCAATGTCAAATCATCAAAAATATCAAAAAAATGAGAACTCGTAAAAATTAAAAAGGAGATAAAAAAATTAAAACAAAAACATAAGTTAGTGACAAAAAAATAAAACAACTCCAAAATTGCAAAATGGACATTAAAATTAAAAATTATGAGGTAAAAAGTGAGTGAGGGGGGGGGGAGGGAGGCTGCAGAGATTCACTGATTGAATTTGTCAAATATGTAAGGGATGACAGTCTTTCTATATCTTTCAGTGAAAACTCTTATTAGGGCAAGAAGGGGGATTTTGGCTGAAGCAGAATGCGGGAAGCGGGGTCGAAGGGATGAATATGGACTAGGTAAAGGGGTAGTTGTTCGAGGGCTATGCAGGGAATTGTTAGCGAAACGCAAGGACATTTTTGCTCTCCTTTCCTTCATGATGACAAGATTAGCTCTTCGAAGAAGGGAAATATGAGGTACTTTAACCTCATTGAAGATAATTCTTATGCACCTTTTTTGGACTGCCTCTATTCTGTCAATTCCACGGAGGTGCCAGAATTCCAAACGGGACAGGCGTACTCAAGGGTTGGGTACGATTTATGTTTTTTAAGGAGTTTGAGGAGGGAAAATGCGGCATTTGCACGTCTTAAGATGTCAATAATATGGCAATCCTATTTTAAGTCGCTTGAGATGGCAAAACCCAGTAATTTCATAGCGGTAACAGACATTTCAGGGGGATTAGAAAGGAGAATGAAGGGGGAGTTTTAAGGAAATTAATAGTAAGAACAGTTGCCTCGACTTTTATATCATCAGTAAGAGCTTCAGCTGATATCGATTCGAAGATGTCCATTGGGTTACTTTTTAAATTTTTTAAACATGTCTCTAAGACATCTAGATCATCAACGAATTTCCATCTATCCGGGAAATCGACACCAAGGTTGTTAATCATTGAAAGGAATAAAATTGGACCTGAGAGGGTTCCTTGGGGCACACCATTATAAAAAGGGAGGGAATCAGAATATACATTCAGGTATTTCATGACTTGCGTTCTATTAGAGAGGAAAGACGCAACTATTCTAGTTAAATAAGGGTCAACTTGAAAATCCTTATATAATTTTTCTACTAGTATATTGTGGTAGATTAAATCAAAATCTTTTCGCAAGTCAACAGCGATAACATTAAGCCAGGTATTGGGTTTTTCGAGTGTGTTACGTATTATATCCATACGGTGAACAAGATAGTGGGTGGTAGATGTAGAGTGTAAGTTTCCGAATTGTCGTTGGTCAACATTTGGGATTATCTTTCTTTACTTTCAACCACTCAGCTAAAAAGCTTTCATATAACTTGGAAAAAACTGGAGTGAGAGTAATGGGACGGACACCTATCAAAACACCTAATTTCCAACAATTTGGGAATTTACCAGTAGAGGTAATTTCATTAAAAAGTAAGGCTCAGAGACTCTGAGAGATTGTCGGCAAAGGCTTTAATTAGTACAATCGGGATGTCTAGTCGACAAGTACTGCACTTTTTAATGTTCTTAATTATTGCCTCCACATCAGAGGGCGAAATAATGGGAAAATTGACAGAGCACAAATCATAAGGAGTGTCAAAAGAAAGGGGAGGAAAACTCCGAACTATGGAGGAAAGAAATTTGTTCAGATCATTGGCTGTAACTGAAGGGTCTTCCTGGAAATGGAAATCTATATTATTATGTGTTTTCTCACAAATTTTCTTTATTCTATTATACCATTGTTTTTGCTTTGTAGAAAATAAATCCTGGACTTTACATTTGTAATATGAAGAAGCAGATTTACATACTTCTTTTTTTATATGTTTACGCACTGAGTTAGCTTCGGATGTTTTACCATTCTTAAGTAGATTCATTTTAATTCTAATTAGCTTTTTCAATTGGTAATGTATGGTTTGTCATTAGAACATGTTTTTACTTTTTTCTCAGGGAAGGAATCTCTGTATTTGGCTTTAATCAGATTTGGGAAGTCAGAGACTTTAAAATTAATGTCATTTTTCCCCTTGAGAGCCAGCCAGTTTTCATTAGTAATCCAAGATCCAAATGTGAAAAGGCCATCATTGGAAATTGGGCGATAAGAGAACTCAGTAACAGAAAAAGTATGATTAAAGCTGGTGAGAGGCTTCATTAATAAACGAAATTGGTAGCCTCCTCCTAATGGGGGCAAAGGGACAGGAGGGGCATAGAAAGCCTGCATATTGGTGCAAATCAGATCAAGGGTAGAATTTCCTTTGGTTGTTGGTATTTGTGTTGGTTGTTGGTATCTGTTTTAAGTTTAGGGAACTACAAAGGGATTTTAACTTTAGATCATTAGCATCACCTACTAAGAAAAAATCTGCGTTCGGGAATTTGCAGAGGACAAAGTCGGCACTACTATGCAGTTGCTGGTAGAATCGCTGTCTTTGTGCAGCGTTTTGATTGGGGGATTAATAGAAGCAACAAAACACAATCAAATTAAAGGGGCGTGATAAAACTTTGGGTCTTACACTTACCCAAATGATTTCATCGTAATCTGAAAGGTTGGGGGCATGAATTAATTTAGGAAAGGGATAATTATTTACATATAATAGTGTTCCACCTCCCTTTTTACCTAGGGGGTGATCATGAGCACGAAGTTTTATGAATTGGGAGTTGTTATTAATTTTCAATAAATTAGAGTTCTGTGGTTGGACCTCAGTTACGGCAATTACATCAATTTTGTGTACTTGACAGGGGGCCTCTAGCTCGATCAATTTTTCGAAATTCAGGATTTCGGCGTTCGTAACAAGGAGCTTTGGGAAAGTAAAACGGTTACTAAAGCGGGCAATTTTTCGTTTGTTAATTGTGGGAGCCAGTAGGGAGTGGGAGGAACGTGGATCTGGGGGAGGAGAGGCATCTTTTTTGGGATGAAGGCTGGGATCCAGTTGAGAAGCAGGATTAAAAGGCGGGACTGGACCGTGCTTGAGAGAAAAGGAGGACAGAGGACAATTTATGGGGATATTATTAGGTTGGGATGGAACTACGGTAGAATGGAGATAATCTGTCAGACGGCAGTTACCTGACGTTGGGAATGGTGATTCACGTCTGTCAAGGAGTCGTTGGTTTGTGGGAGAGTGAGGAGGGTATAGGGCCACATTCTGTAAGCGGAGAGGGAATAAGGCATCTGAGTGAGGGGGGAAGTAGCAAAGGGATGTTTTTGGCAAGGTAGGAGAAGGAGGGAGGGGTACTGACGATTCTAAGAGGCTGGGTATAATATTAGAACGATGATATTTCTTGTTCAAGCGTTCGGGAAAGGAGCTTATTAAAAGAGGAGGGGAGTAGGTAATCGGTAAGGGTTTGTTAATTTTTGAGCGGTGTTTGGCGAACTTTGGTGGGAGATTTTTGCTTGGGTGCGGTGTACCGAAAAAGGACGGCCAAAGGGGGAGCTGTGACTCTTACAATTTATATCTTTTACAGATTAGTGCAATTTTCTTCCTGGGGGTAGATAAAAAGAAGGAGGAACCTTAACGTGAGCTTTAGTGCAACCAAAACAACGACCACTGGAAAAACGGTACAGATATTAACATGCTTAAAATTGCACTCAAGCATACTACATTTACCTAATAGGTAGGATTTACATAAATGTAACAAATTGGAATGACTAGCTCTACAATGCTACTGATGCAATGCTACTGATAACCCCTCACAGTACCAATTTATTTCAGGTCTAAAGGATACCGCACTCCTGCTCCGCCCAGCACTGCTCAGATTATCACCCTCTACTGTCCCCAATGAAGTTCCTACTTCCTTCAAAATGTTCTTACTTTTTCTTATCAAATTTAAGGAATCCTGCTTTTTGTTTTGCCTCAGCTAAATACCAAAGAACACGATTTTTGGCAAATAATTTAAGGCGTTTTTTGGCACAATTAACACAAACTCTCTTTCATTACAGCTCTAGAAAGTGCGATCAAACCATTTGTATTGGTTCTTTATTGTTTACTTATTTACTTTTTTTAATGTCATTAAACAGATAATGTTGTTAAACCTACAACTATCTTTAACCAGTTCTTCTGGAAAACATCTATAATATGTTCCTGACCCTTCCAACGAGCCCCATGTTTTATGGCCATACTTGACCACTGTCATTACCGTGACTTCTAGTATCTTAATCTTAGTTCTAAGACTTCTTGTTCTTCCAAACTGTAAGAAAACACCAGCTATATCATGGTTTCAGTCATGATACTGCATGCCTGCATCATATTTTGCAGTTGTAACCTAGAAAAGAGTCTTTACTGCATCCTTCATTCTTACTGATATTGTTACCTAGAGAAGTAAAAGTGTCCGATCAATTTTATCATTATCTAACACCACTTCTTAATTCTAATTTATCCCCATGTTAAGTTACTTAGTCTTCCTGATATTAGTTTCTAACGTATTCTAGAAATCTGTACTCTTAAAACTTTCAAAATACATTCATTTTTGGCTAATATTTTTATATACACTTAAATCATCAGAGGAACCTAAGTCTTGAGACTCTTAGCTTCCCATCTAATACCTTGCTTTCCCATCACCTTTACTACGTTCCTAAGAACAAAGTGGATAAAAAAACAAAACAAAATCATATGAACAGTGAAGAACAAAATCCTTCTGATTCGGCAATGAACCGACTACTAATTTCGTAAGCTAACTTAACCGGAGCAATATTATGCTCGGACATAGCATTTATTACTTTAACCACCTTATCTGGTATCACAGTCAACGGAATAACGCCGACATTGTGTAGAGCAATGCGTCTCCAACGTATTTCGTTTCCCAAACCCATAATATACAATGGATGTTCCTAGAAACTAGGTGAGGGGTCATTAGAACACAAATTAAAACTTCTAGTGCATTGAAGCTTATAATAAAAAATTTAATGGACACCCTTGGTGTCCCCTTTTAAAAACGTAAATCTATCGCGTTTTTTTCTTTTTTGTTGTGTAGTTATTGTGCTTGTGTACTTATGTTAAGAATTTAATTTTGTTTTATATGTCATTTTCCATATTTCTCTTTTCTTTTTCTTCTTTGATACTCCTTTTAATCAAATTAAAAAGGTCAAAACCGAAGGAAGAATAACCTTCGAGCCCTTCAGCGTCTCATATACCTCCAGCTTAAAGTGGCATCCTATCAAGAGTTTAAGGTAGCCATTTATAATGAGAACAGTCAGGAGGTCCAAAATGTGCTTCCAAGAACAACATGATAAAGGACCACAAATTATGAAAATAGCCAATACTTAAAACAAAGGTGCCAAATCCGTCAAGTAAAGAGCCCTGAATGAAAGGTAAGTAAGGAGTTCTACATATGCCCGGGTCTGTAAAATAAAAAATATGCTGTCGTACCAAGGTCATCTTACGGGAGGGAGTTAGAAACTTGTACAAATTAGTGTACAAATGGTACATTTTTAAGCACCTGAAGGTAACGCAATTCATCTCTGCGTTCAATCACTGTAATCTAGAATGTTACCCAATGGTTCCAAACGACAATGAAACGTAATGACACAGTCTTTAAATACTAGCTGCAGCAATAGCTGTAATATAGTAGGCTGAATCATAGCCCATAGTAGCCTAAAAAATTGATAAAACATGTAATCAAATAAATTTTCAAATGGAAACGAATCGTCATTTAACATTGAATCAAATATTTCGTGGTTACGAACTATAAGTAAAGAGTGACTCGGCCCAATAGTAACCAAAACTCTAAGAAAAGAGATATTGATAACAATTAATACATAAAAAGAATTGGCTTTTGATGCTGATTCCAAATATATAAAGATAATTAAGTTTAATTCACGAATCAAAACCTACGAGCCTGAGAAAATTTACCTCATTTTCAAAAAGGAGGGGAAATACACCCAAACAATCCAGCGACTCCAAAGAAAATTACGCCATCAGATTCAGCATATCAGAGAATCCTCCTGTCGAGACTTCAAGCTCCTATCAACAAAAATGTGGAGTTTGTATGTTTTGTCTGAAGAAAGATCACAGATACATGTTAATTTATTATTATTATTTTTTCAGGGGTGATCGTATTGAACCAATCTTTCTAGAAGATCTAGAAGCTAGATCACAGATACATGTTTATTTTTTTATTATTCTTTTCCAGGGGTGAACGTATTCAACCAATCGTTCAGGAGGATCGAGAGAGGGTTCATTCAAACAGAGATAAAAAGTTTTAGTGCCTTTTTTAAGGGGTCAAAAAGGTTGGACGGGAAAAGCCACCCCTCTCACGCGCCTTTTCCCTAAAAGACATCTGATCGAATTTCGAGTGGCCATTTGATTCAGCATAGTTGAAAGGTCCTGAAACTATGCCTCTGGGGATGACGTCATGGCTCCCCACAGCCTCTGGAGTAAAGGCTGTAATTCACACAATTTGCCCGTTGTCTTCATACATTATTTGTTATTGGGAAATATACGGAGAAATCTTCGAAGAAAATTCTCCGCAGGGTTAGTTTTCCAGGGGAGGGGGATATTCAAAGGGGGCGATGGGGTTGTTTCTTCGAATTTATTTAAGGAGTTTTTTTTATTAGATTCCCTTTATTTCCTTAATTTAACATATGGGGAGAGTTTTCCAGGGACGAAATGTCCAGAGGAAATTTTCCTAGTGTGAGTTTCCACCAGGAGAGGGGATTTTCAAGGAATCATATAAGAATTATTTTTATATATATTACTGTCTCTTTTTCTCCTCAATTTTACATGTGGGGATAATTTTCTAAAGAGGTATTGTCCGGGGGAAATTTTTCTGAGGGGATTTACTGCGGGGCGGGGACATCTCACGGGGGGAGGGGAGGGGAAGATTTTCCGTGGGATGAAAATTTTCTTTCGCGAATTTTCCAGGAGAAATTTGCGAAATTCATATAGGGGTTTCTTTTTGTTTGTGTTACTTTCTCTTTAGTTGTTCCGTTTTACAAGTGAGGAGAATGTTCCAGGGGGAATTGTCCGGGCGAAATTTTCAGCGCGTAAGGAATTGTCTGAGGAGATTTTTCCGCGGGAGGAACTTTCTATGGGGTGTGGGGGGGGGGATTCTGAGGAAAATGGTCTATGGAGGGGCGGGGGATTTCGGCATGATTTGAAAAATGAGCAGAGATAAATAAAAAAATTCAAACGAAAGCAAGGAGAATTTTCCAGTGGAAATCGTCTGGGCAAATGTTCTGAGGGAAATTTTTAGCGAGAAGGGAATTGTCTGGGGGAAATTTATTCGGCAGGCATTTTACTTGGGAAATTTTCCGCTGGAGGAATTTTTTGTCGAGTGGGGAGTTTTCCAAGGGTAATTTTCTACTGAGGGGAAGGGAGATTTCCTGGAATTATTAAAAAAAAAAGTCCAAAATTACATAAGAAAAATTTGTTTGTTCAACTGAAAGTCAGGGGCAACATTAAATCTTTAAAAGAACAGAAATTAATCCATATATGAAGGGGGCTGTCCCTTCCTCAACACTCGCAATTTCCACTAAAGGTTGACTTTTTATCACAATTCTGTAAGAAACACTGCTCAAACACAAGGGCCGTTGAATTTGAATGATACGTACTTTTAAAGAACTTTAAGACTTTAGCAAAGACTTTCTACGACAAGTTGTACATTTCCTGAAAGCTGTTTTTTCAATGAATTAACAATCATGAAAGCGATATCCAGGATCTGAACTCCTTTTTTTAGTTTAAAGAGTGTAATTCTCAATTAAACCCTTTTCAACTGACTTTGTTCCTTTTTTTGACAGAGAGAAATTGCCATAGATTTGAAATTGTGCTCAGCAAACGGAATCGATCAAACAAGAAACACGTAGTTTAAAAAAAAGTACAAAAATTACATTCATGTAGGTGTAGAAACACCAATAAAAGCATAAAAGATACAAAGTAACCAGACATATCATTTTCATTTACCCTTTCGTACTCTTCAGCATCCACCGGACATTGATTGTTCTGATGATGATCAGTAGGATGCAGCAATTTCCAAGAATATAGTTCTGTTACAACAGTTGTCCATTCTGAAAGAAGTTGAAGACCTCTCAAAGCCAATTCGGTAAGTTCTCTCTTTTCCTCGGGAGTCAGTGTTTCTTTGTATGTTGTTGTTACCTGCAAAAAGATAGCATAAAATTTAATCACATTATTACTCAAGAAGTAAATTTTGGTTCAGACTAAAACCCAAGAAAAAAAAAGAAGAAAAATGGGAAAACATCAAGAAATGCGAATGGAATACAGCCTACTACCGCAAGTGCTAAGTATACAAGAGCAAGAAAAAAAAAAAAGAAAACCGAAAAAGAAAAAGGGTATTCTCATCCCAAAACGAATCCAGGAAAGTTTTTTTTCGTTTGATTCCGTGTTCTCCCACGGCCTTTCCTATGCTCCTGTAACTTTACTGTAACCCCTGATTTAATATGAAACCAGAAACTAGCCTTATTTCCTACCTTATCCGCAGTAGTGTTATTCTCATACATAGGACTAATCACTTTAATATGTTTGTCTGGTATACCATAGAAGTATAAGACCTTCACTAAAGCTCTTGTATCTGCTGAACCCAACACTTGCTCATAATGCATAAAACTGAGAACTAAAGATGTTTGATGCCTCAGGCACTTCTCCTTTGTTAACCTAAGAGTGAAAATTTGGTCGACATATCCTAAACCCTTCCTAAAACCGCACTGCTCTTCTCTTAAAATTTGTCTACAGCAGCTCTAAGTCTAAAAAGTATCACCATTCTAAGTAATTTGCTATCGACAGGAGCCAGGCCAATGCTTCTATAATTACCACACTCCTTCTTATCACCTCTCCAATGCAGGGGTTTAATTTGAGTTTTCCTACAATCACTTTCTTCAAAAATTATATTCAAAATCTTCAGTAACTTATTCCTAACCTCATAACTACCATATTTAAAGAAAATCATTTACAACACCATCAGCACGTGGGGCCTGATTATTCTGTAATCCTTTTAGTACTGTCACTAATTCTTCCTCACAAAATATATCTTCCTTCACTTCTATAATGTCACAAACTTTTCATTTTCTTTTATATCTTTTCCTGTAGCTCTATCCCGGTTTAGCACATTCTCAAAATGATTAACCCATCTCTCTTAAACTCTTTCCTCATCACTAAGAGAGGCCCCGTTCCTATCTTTAACTGCGACAAGTCCAAATTGACTACTCCCTCTCAATTTAACAACATGCCAGTACAATATTTCACTGTTATGCCGTCTAGCTGCATCTTCCAGATCCTCAGCAGTTTTATCCATTGCATCCACTTCACACCTCATTAGTTCATATTTTAATGCTTTCTCCACTTCCTTTACATTCCTTTTGTTTTCATATGATCTATCACTCCGATAACTATTGTACAAGCCCCTTCTCCTCTCTATTAAACATAGTATTTTCACTAATATTCTTAGCCGCATTCCTAAATTTCTTCTCTAAGACACCATCAGTAACTTCCCAAATTATTTTCCTAAACTTATTTCATCCATCTTCTAAATTGTCAATTTTTAAAATCTCCAGTCTAGTATTCATCTGTTCCGGGAAAGTTCTCAAATTCTCATCCTGGAGTCTCCCAACATCATAACTTCCCAGAAGGTAGTTACCCTTCCAAAATATCAGCTTTAAATTAATCATAGATACTACTAGATAGTGATCTTTACTTCAACATCAATAACAGCACTCCTATATATACTAGTACATTCTATTAATCCTGTCAGTCTTCGGTTTACCATAACATAATCAATAAGGTTAGTTGTCTGACTATATGTGAATACTATGTTAACTTATGAACCATTTTATGACCAAATATTGCATTGGTTGTAAGTAGATTGTTATACCTACAAAATTGTAACAGTCTGTAGCCATTACTGTTTTCTTTTCCTATACCAAATTTACCAAGGTTAAGATACCATCTATTCCTATTTCTAACGACCTGGGCGTTAAAATCTCCTAATGAAAACACCACATTTCTACCTGGAAACCTGTCCATTTGCTCCTGTAACAGTAAGTAAAATTCGTCCGAGTCACTACTATCTCCGTCAGTCAGTTCTATAGGGGTATATGCTACTACTACTGATACCCTGTCCTTTTTAGTGCAGGGTATCAATGCACAAAATGAGCAATTAACATTCTATTAACAATACCTTCCCAACCAAAACAGGACTTGGCAGCTTCCTTATTCAACTTGAGCACTACTCCCTGTTTATGTGCCCAATCCTTCTTGCCTGAGTAAAAAAATTCCATATCACCTAATTTCATGTTTCCTACCCTGGGATATGAGTTTCTGAAACTCCTAATAAGTCAAGTTTGAAGAGTTAGAATTCATTAGTCAGAATGTCTATACGATAGTCTACTATCGTATCATGTAGCTCATCGAAACTTGTTCCCAAGACTTCTATGGTGTCCTCTGCTTTTTTCGTCTTTTTTATGTCTTTAATGCAACAAATTTTTGTCTTTTTCCAAAAAAAAGTGTCTTAGTAATACAAATTTTGTCACAATGCAGAGGCATTTGAATCCAGGACACTTGTTAATATACCACCTCCATCTTACACTGTGTAAAGATTCTGCTTAGGCCATCTCTCATGAAATTTCTAAATCTGGCCACACGTTTTAGCTGCTAATTGAAAAAAAAAAAAAAAAAAAAAAAAAAAAAAAATGTAATGAAATTACAGTATGATGTAATTATAAAGAAAAACAGTATATATTGAAGATGATGAAAGAATGTACACACTAAAGCAATAAAAATACGTCTGCGTGACGTTACACCCCAGAAATTTTTTGGGAGAGTGGGGAACCCCCAGGATGAGGAAAGATGCTTTTGAAAAGACAAGTATGGGGTGGAGTTTTTTTTATTACAATGTTTGTTTTTTTTATCGTAAATTACCCAGCTAGAGGGAATTTTAAATTATTTTCAAATTAAAAGAACCTTGGTTTTTATGACTTTAATTATTGGCTTCTTTAGAGCAAAGAATTGGAACAAAGTATGTTTATGACAAGAATATGATCAATAAAGATTATTGCGGTCTAATATCTGACACCTTAAAAATCGAACAACAAAACTAGCTTAGATAAAATGTTGTTGATGCTGTATTTCATCAGTTGTTAATACTTACAACCTTTTTACAATATATAACAACGAATATTTATTTTCTGTTTATATAAAGCATGTTAAAGATATTAATTTCAGCTATGCACTAGAAATATTATTAATGCCTCCAGTCGTTTTTCCGGCACCTGTTGTTTGGACCCAACTTTTTCTTCTTCTCGTCTTCTGATAAGTCTTAGCAAGGAGTCGCCCCATATCTAAGCAGCTATGCCTGTCAACGTATTCTGACGGCATTGTTCTTTAACTATGTCAGAAATAATGGACTTTTTGAATAGCTTGGTGACTGATTCACAAAAATGTTTGAATACCCAAGTAAACTATAACATACTTTCATTAATTTTTTTTTGTAAGTTTAGCTTCTTCTTATAATATAAACCCTCGAACTAACAGTCTAACCTAAACTCTATGGTGTGGCTAGATAATTTAGTACTAGTTATTTGGGGGTCACTTTCTTTAATGATCATCCACAAAAATTATTACGTACTTCTTAGAAATACGCTTTCTAGAAAATTATTATTCTTAAGCTCAGTTTTTACCTCATATTTTATTACCCATTTGCTTTAGTTTAGCTCACTTCATCCTTCATTCCGATTAATATATTCCTATCCAAGATAAGTTTTTACAAACAAGTCGATTTGTTCAATTGATTAGGCAGATTAGTCTTGATCATTTTCGTAATATCTACCCCAAGCTGAATAGTTTCTGTTTGGAAGTCCGTTATTTATCTGCATACTATTTAAAAAATAGTAGCTTTATTCTAGCTTTCTAGTAGTATTCCAGCTTTAATTATTTTCTATTTTTACGGTGTAAGTGTTTAAACTAGGGCCCGACCGATATTATCCGGTCGATATGAGGCCCAGTGTCATTATCGGATATCGAGAAAGAAGTATCGGTTATCGGCCGATATATATTTTATGGTATGCACTACTTTTCCAGAAGATGGCACCAGATTTCCTTAGGTAATTATTCTTGTTCTGTCATTGGGGGTGGGGCCACCAGCTAAGTCTGGCCATGGTGGAGAGAATAGCAGAGATGAGTCTCAAAGTATATTTGTTGTAAATACTTGTCAATACATACCCGGTGCAACAATGTTCTAAATGTATGGCTACTTCAAGAACGTACATCTTCTACCAAAACGACTAAAAAGAATACAATGAACCTTGCATTTCTGTTTAATGAATTTTCACTTGCATGGAAGAGATCCAAGATTGAATCGGTTAAAATCATGATATCCAGTCAGGGGCGGAGCTAGGGGTGGGAGGAGGTTTCAAGCTGTCACTGTCGTATGCCAAAACCTTGGAAAATTTAGCTATTTACCATGGAAATTTAGCTTATGTCGGCATAATGGAAATATTTTGTCAACACATTCTTTAAACTCCTCCTCCAAACTTAAAACTCTAGCTGCAGCCCTGTATCCAGTGACTTCAAGAATGTCCCACTATTGAAATTTGGATTTGAATAATCGATTTCGATATATATCTTACACTTCTTTCAATAAAATTTTCACGTATTTGTGTTTATGTAACTAAACAGACTTTTTTTTATTATTTGTCACTTCCACAAATATCCGCCATTTCTTTCGTGTGCTCAGAAGCTGCTGATCAGAAAATGTAAAGAAAAATCAAACAATCCCTGTAAATGGCTTAATTTTGGAACTCAAAGTGAATTATTGAGGCTTTTCTTTGGTGTGTATTAGACCAAGGAAAAACGTGTGAGTTTGAATATGGGCAGAGAATGAGGGGTCTAAACTTTAGGTAAGGTTTTTTTTTTCTGGAGGGGAATTTATCAGCAAATTATATCGGTGTGATACCGATATATCGGTATCGGACCCCAAAAATCCATATCGGTCGGGCCCTAGTTTAAACGTACAATACAAGTTCTAATAATGCAATCAGCTATTAATTTATTTGCGAGAGGTCATGTTTCATGGATAATTTGCCAGATGGTTAAATTGTGGTATTAATTACGCTATTTGCTAAAAAGAAAAACTTAAGATTTCATTTTCAGTCCCAATTCTTTTGTTTCAATTGCTATGTTCCATTTGAATGAGTTGCCGTTATTTCCATCCTTTTTCAACAGGGACCGCTATTAGAAGCATCTTTTTATTTTCCGTTCTTCTTTTACCTTTTCTTGAAGATCAAAAGCGTTTCTTAGTGACATTATTTTCTAATTGTTTTGTGGGAACAACACCTTGGTTTTGTCTGTATTCGCTAGTGAGATACACTGCAATAAGTGTCAAGGGGCTGACAACTTTATTGCTGTGGTATACATCATCTTGCACATGTTGATTTTTTTCTTCAATAATAGCAAAAATTGAGTTCGGTTTTACGTTCTGGAGCAAAGTAATCGAGCATTAGCTTAAACATATACTACATTTTGAAAGTAACAACACTGATTTAGTGTCAAAAATACAGAATAAAGCCGACTTTAAGCAGAAACGGCATATTTCTGAGGCCCTTTTTAAGAAATATTTCCTTTTTTTGGAATAATTATTTCTTAGGACATGTCATTTTAATAGTATTGATTGGTCGACAATTACAGCATTTAATCGATGGAAGAGAGGCAAACCAATCCCAGAACACTTCACACTGCCCAAGTAATGTAAATCCAATTTATTTTCTTTCTTCTCCTTTAATAATAAATATATAAAAGAAAAATATCAACGAAAAGTTAAAGAATGGTGTTAAAACTTAAAATAAATAGAAAGTTGGCTTCATATGTGAAGCCAGGCTTAGAACGAACATACTTTCCCACGAATGAAGAAATCAAGCCTAGAGGGACCATAAACTATGATAGTAATTAATGATCCTAATAATCATTTGATTAAAAAGATTATAGTGAAGCACTACGGAAAGAAAAAAAACGAATCAACTTCTACACTAACTTCCACCAAAATGAAGGAACCACACTCAAATGAATGCATGTGAAAAACGGCGTCTCATTACTCTAACACTGAGCACTAACACTGAGCAATGATAATTGACCAATGATAATTGACATCATTGACAATTGAATGATTGATAAATGATTGATTAGTTTTTTTTTTTTTTTTTTTTTTTTATCAAGTATGGAGTTTGGATTCCATACCCATGGGTATGTACAGTAAATATTTTGCGTCCTTATAGTGGCGCACTCAGATTTTTTCCCTGTCTCTCATTGTCATCATGTGGGATGCACCTGAATATAAATACATACAAAAGTAAATTACAAAAACAAAACTCTCTGAAACTACACAGTCAAGAGTGAGGGTGGGCCTTATAACTCACTAAGTCTTGATTTAAACGTGATTTTTATTGATAAGAAGGTATTGTTTCAATAATCTTCTTCTTTGGTTTAAACATTTAGATAAGTCAGAATACTAACAAAACTTTACAAAATATATAGGTTATTATGCATCTTTTCTAAGTTCAGCATCAAAGTTTTACATAAACTGCATCATAAGAAACAAATCAATTACATTAAACAACAAAAATAAGAGATTATTATTGCACTCCTCACCTCATTGCTATGCCTTGCAAGCTCGCTGGTAAATTTCATATTCTCTTCTCGAATTTGTGGCAAATGTATCATCAAATTAGATTGAGGGCTCTCAGATCCAGGTGCACAAAGGGGCCATTTTGACATGTCGTAGTTCTTGGATCTCTTTACGTAATTGAACGGGGCAATTTGCATATCCCCAAAAAGAGGAACAACCTCTAAATTCTAGAATTGAATAAGAAGAGTACATCAGGGAGGTAACATTTCACAAAAATTATTTTGTTAAAACTATTTAGTTTTAGATGATAAAAATTTTGAGCCTCTTCTGAATTAATTTGAGTTTTTGTTTTCTTTTTTTACTTGCTTCTTATGAAGATCTTTATTGATTATCTTTTTTCACACCTGGCCAAATTATGTCTTTAAACTTCATATAAAATTAGACTAGGCAAAAGAAAAAAATTGATTCAAATAACGGAATTTTCCTTTATTTCCTGTATATAGGCTACGCAGGAGTGTGCTTGAGGGGGAGTGGAGGGTATAACAGACAAAAATCCACATCTATTCAAATTACATAAAGAATAGAAGACAATTCTCTTGATTTGGTGGGCTAGGGAGGGGGGGGGGGACGGGAGCAGCCACCTAAATAACTACCCGTATATATGTGCGTTACTCTGTAGGTTTCTCTTTCACTCAATTTATACAACTCACCTTAAAGATACGATCGATTCTATCCAGACGTATCCTCTTTTTTTGGTCAAGTTTGTAAATGCTAATACCAGCAACGTCAGAATCGAGAAGAAATAGGGCAAAGCCGATCACTTTGACAAGCATGTGCTTTTCCTCGGGCAACAGATACATCCTCGATTCAAACATCTGAACACAAGCATTTAATACGTCACAGATCAGCTCTTCGAATCTAAAATAAGACAATATTTCAGAGACTGGTAAAGCTTTGGAGATAATAATAATAATAAAAAAAAACTTCAGAGGCTCATTTGATTCATAGACCATGTCGATGATATAAAGACTTTGTGTGTTCAATCAGTTCATCACCAAATAATTGAATGTACCTGACTACGATTGGACTTAAAATACTAGGCTTAATGTCGACAATAAAATACTTTTCGACAAGTATATTTTAACAAATCTGACTCCCACAAAATATTGCTAAAATCTGTCCCAGAGCTTAGGAGAGAGAAGGAGCATATACAGATTGAATGCTTTTTAATATCAGGGGGAGAAGCACAATTTAAATAAAAAGACCAAAATTAATCCTTGCCATACCTACATACAGGGGGGGGAGGGGGAGGTGACCCTCTCATATTGGTCCGATACACCCTTCAGCTGGAAAACCTAAAAAAATTATATTTTGAAATAGTAGTTCTTTTGTCTTTTGACCCCTCCCCCCTCCTGCTCCAGGGAAAATACTCACTAATAGAAAGCATTTTTAAAAATATAACATGTAAAAAATGATGCATGAGTTGATTATCTTTAGTTTTCCGGCCTGGTCTTTTGACAACACAAAATTAAGTCTTCTTGGTCGACAGAGGACAAGCAATTTAAAAACTGAAATAAAAACGGCCAAAATATAATTATTTAAATAGTCAACTCAATTGGAATATTTGGCAATCTCAGTTTCTCCTTTTTTGGACTTAATTCATTTCGAAAATTTATTTTAGTATTTAAAGAACCAGAACATCTTTCCTGGAAATTTAAAAATGATTACGGATAAGACCTTCTCGGCAAAAGAAAGAATGAAAGAGACGTTCCTCTTACATATAATTTACGCTAACTCATGGGATATGGTCTATTGAAACAGAATCATCAACTAATTAGAATCTGCTTAGCAATAATAAATTATAATCAAACGGCGAAAATGTAACAACTTGATCATCCATAAACAATTTTTAGGGAGAGGACCTAAAATATCAAAAATGGTGTTTTTGCCTCAATTTCTCGATTTTTCTGAAAGGACGAGGGAGAAAGACCTGTTGCTCTAATATTAGACACTGAGAGATTATTTCTACAGTATTTTTAAGCAAATTCCAATTTAATACGTAATTTTTCGTTCAAATTAATCTATTTCCCCCTTTTTTAATCAAAAATAATTCGAGCATGGGAGAGAGTATAATGCTAAATACCGTGTTGAACTATATAGCTCGATCAATGGCTGTCGGAATAAAGAAGGAAGTGTTTTAAAAACGAGCTGTGGAATTTTTTGATAGACTCGATCTTAAAGGCAAAAGAACTGTTAACCAAGGAGGCCAAAACTGGTGATCGATTTACGAAATGCATGCAAGATGAGGATAATTTAGTGGATATTGCTAAGATGCTTGCACGATGCGCTAAAGAAAGAGTAAAACTCCCCAAGTTCGCTATATTTGATCCCCAAGAAGTACCGCCCAGTGGGGCAGAAGTAGGTGCATGTGTAATATCGTCGGTGAATGAAATGCGACGGCAGTTCTCAGGTTTTCTCGAGCGTTATAACCAAGTTCCACTCCCATGGCCGCCCGGCAATTCTGTAATTAACGGAAGCCAACCTAATCCCACCCCAGATAGACATTCTCTACTACCTTATTCCGTAGTTCCGAAGAGCCCGCCCCCCATTAACACGCCAGAAGAACGAAAACAATTTTTTACGAGCATGTGCGGAGAAGATTTATCGGTCGATGATGTTGAATTGAAAAGAAACCAATCTGAATGGCGGCTTGTTGTTAAAACGAAGGACAAGGTAGACAGCATTACTTATTCTATCAACCAGAAATCACAAAGTATAGAAGCTAAGGTGAAATCCCCAGTTTTTATAGGCCTGATCAAAAACATCCCAACCACATATAATGCTGACACGGTGAAAGCCTGTGTTTCAGGTTGCGAAAGGGCAGAGCGGTGTGGTGCTAGTCGAACCTACATGTTGTACTTTTCCTCCCGTTATCATCTAGATATGGCTATGAAAAGCCCACCAAAGCTAGATTTTGAACGTTTACCAATTGAAGAATTTGTGTACGTCCCAAAACGGTGCTATAATTGCCAAAAATTTGGTCACGTTTCAGCCGCGTGCTCTTCTCCCCAGATTTGTCCACGTTGCGGTGTCCAAGGCCATACGTCGAATGCTAGTAAACCATGCACGGAACCAATTGGATGCGCAAAATGTAAGTCGACAAAACATACATGTCAGTCATTTCGATACCCTGAGATGAAAAAACAAATTGGAAAACCAAAAAGCTCCGATGATTGAACAGAATACTAGGATTGTCAGTATGAGGTGCTTAACTATAAACATTAACGGTGGGTTCGTTCAAAAGTCTTCAGTTCTTGATGAGCTCGTGTCAAAACATGACGCGATTTGCTTACAAGAGTATCTTTTAAGGGAGTTAAGCATTAGTCTTTTGAAGACTAAAGAATGGTTCACCTGCTATGCAATTCCAGCTAAGCGAAATAATGCTGGTGGTAGACCTTTGAGAGGTTTTGCGACTTACATGAATTACGATCTACATCCAGTGCTTGTAAAATCCAGTGAATACTTTCTTGCTGCTAAAGTTGATAATGTGTTTATCTATAATATTCATTTGCCCACTGAATACCATAATGATACGTCCGAGCGCCTTTTTGCTCTTGCCTGTGAAAAGTTATGCAGAAGTATTTCGAGTATTATCTCTAGTAATTCTGTATGTCTAATAGTTGGAGATTTTAAGTGTAACCTGACTGCTCCATCTGCCCGTTCTTCTCTGATTGGTGAAATTTTTGATAATCATTTGAATGTTGTTGACAAAGATAAAAATTTCACATACATTCACAATTCCTCGTCGACCTCCAACATAGACCATGTTGTCGCTTCTCCATTTTTAGATGTCTCACAACCGAAGGTTCTTTGTGATTACTTAATATCTGATAACTTGCCCGTATCGTTTTCTTTTTCACCAAATAAACCTTCTCATATACCTACCAATCACCCAAAAACACCAAATCCGTCGTATGTACGTAATTGGGCGTCAACCCACACTGAAATGTATTGGGATAGTGTTTCTATAATCCTTTCCAAGATTAAGGTACCTTTGTTCTGCTGATCAAGCACTCACTGTTCCCCGTTGAGAAAAACATATACTCCTTGATATTTATAGTGCAGAGATATGTCACGCTTTACAATATGCAGAATCTCGTACTGTTCAAATGAAGGGCCGGCATAGAGGAACTGTTCCTAAGTGGCAGGAAAATCAAAGTCTCTCTAAAGCACGTAATTCAGCAAAGTTTTGGCACCATTTATGGATTGAATGCAACTAAACATGGTCCGGTTTTATTAATTCGAACCGTATCGTAACAAAGAAGAAGTTTACTAAGAAGCTTCAGAAGCATCATAAGTAAATCAAAGAATAGGCAAAACAAAAAATCAAAGATAATCCTCATTTTCTTTGGTCGTCTATCTGTCCCAGGATCCCCAAACTTCCCTTTCCGCTGCCTATATTCCTTTATCTGATTGGTATTCTTTTTACGAGGCTGAATTTTCTCCACCAGACCCCCAACTTGAACACAAATATGTTGAAGAGCTAGACCAATTTTTGCATGCTTTTCCTGATTCTGATTAAATAGTATCTGTAATGTCTGTTGCTGATGCTATTATGCGCCATAAACCAAAGCAGTCATGAGGCATAGATGGAATTCACGTTCTACATATCAAATGTGGCAGTCCTGCGCTTTTGGAACATCTCACTTTATTGCTGCAAATGATTTTTATTCAATGTTTGGTTCCGTCAACATTCTGTGTTGGAGGTCTTTCTCCAATTCCTAAAAAAGGAAAAACCTCCAGTCAATGCACATCTTTCAGACCCATAGCTGTTTCAACCACTCTATGCAAGCTTTATGAGCTACTGTTCATAAAAGAGCTAAAAGAAAAATGTTACACGCCTCCCCATCAATTTGGCTTTCAACATTGTATTGGTTGTGTGGACGCCCTTGCGGTTGTTGCTAATGCACTGCTTGATGCTTCTCTCTCATGTAGTTCACTCGCCTTGGATAGTCACGATGTTCGCCGCACCTTTGACTTCCTGATCCACCCCTTACGCTCTTAAGTGCTGCTAAAAAAGGAGTAACTCCGGCTATCATCAGATCTCAAAGGGATATGCATACCAAGCTAAAAGTCCGACTTAAAATCCCCCTTGGGAAAGATGAAATGGCAAAGGCATAGGATAGAACTGTCCCAGTTAAGAAAGGGGCAAGGCAAGGTACCATTGCCTCACCTTGTTATTTCAATAATTACGTCCTCGAGGCTCAAGATCAGTGCCAGATGTCCTGCGTTCTTTCTGGTCATAATATCTCCTTAGTCACTTATGCTGATGATATTTTTAACCTTAGCCGAACTCTAGACAAAATTCCTGAAACATATCAAAAGCTGCAAAGTGAGTATTCGAAATCTGGCCTTGAATTCAACGCTGAAAAAAATGGCGTAATCGTCTATAATTTGAAAGGCACCTTTCCTGATAAAATTGTACTTGAAAATTCAAAGATCCGCCCGTCCGACCAAATCGTTCATCTTGGCATTCCCACTGGAAATACAATTTCTCACACTCGTCATCTTTTAACAGAACACATCAAACGCCGCATATCAGCTTCATACGCTTCCATAGTCTCTGCTAAGCTTCGTTTTAATCGCCATTATCTGTCAACCTTATACAACACTGTTGCTCTCCCTCATAACCTCTGTATTGCACCCTTCTGGAAGGTTCTTACACACGTTGATAAACTGAAAATCTGTTCAACCTTCTTCCGTTTCGCGAAATCTTTACTGAGATATCCAATTTGGACACGCAATTTAAAGCTCATCAAATACTTCACATAGCATATCCTACTATAGCTGTTGTTAAGCTCATAGAAAAACACAACCAAAAGAATTCAAATCACACTTGGAAACAACTCCTTTTACACTAGCCCCATCTATATACATTGTCATAGCTCCTCTTCTTCATTTCCTTCATTTTTGTTACGACTGCCTGTGTTCTTCATTATTTCTGTGTTTTCTAATTGTATTTCCTCCTAGAAAGTATAGTGCACTTCTGTTGTGCTCCGTCATTTTTGTTGTTAAAACATGCTTGGAGCCAACTCCTTCTACACTAGTTACATTGTAATAGTTGCATAGTGATCATTTGCTTTTTTTTTCTTTCTTTTTTTATAGTGCTCTGTCAATTCCTTTTTGTAATAAGACAGGTTTTCAATAAATAATAATAATAACAGTAATTATTACCAACAACAAAAAGTTCATGGTAACGAACTGTCAGTAAGAAGTGACGCGGCTCAATAGTAACTGAAACTATAAGAAAACAGAATTTTGATATCAGTAGATATATAAAAAAAATTGTCTTATTATCCTGATTTCAGGTATATAAGATTCATTAAGTTTATTGTTACCCATCAAACGCTACGACCCTGAAAATATTTGCCTGATTTTCAAAAAAGTGAGGAAATACTCTAAAAGTGAAGGAATCTTAATGAAAATCAAATCCTGAGATTCAGCGTGTCAGAGAAAACTACTGTAGAAGTTTCAAGCTCCAATCTTGAAAAACGCGGAATTTTGGATTTTTGTACCAGAAGAAAGATCATGGATGCGTTTTTATTTGTTTCTTTTTTCCCGAGGGCAATCGCATCGACCCACTAATCTTAGAATATCGGGAGAGAGCTGAATTGAACGAAAGTCAAAATTTCTAGCACCCTTTTTTAGTGAACAAAAAGATTGTAGGGCAACTACCCCCCTCCCACACAACTTTTTTCCCAAACGCCGTCTTATCAAAATTTATCAAAATTTCAGCATATTGAGCATAGCCATTTTGTTCAGTATGGTTGAAAAGTCCGGTAACTATGCCTTTGGAGATAAAAATAACCCCCACAGCCTCAGGGGAAAGAGCCATAAGTCATGAAATTTCCACATTGTTGTTTATATGTATAGTATTTGTTGTTTTGAAGTATACAGATTTTTTTTTTTGGGGGGGGGGGAGGGGATAAGGTGAATTTTCTGCATAGGGGGGGGGTTCCCATGGGGTGAAGTTATCAGGGGAAAAATTTTACACTGGGGGAATTCTAAACAATTACTGTACGAAATTCTTTTTACTTGTCTTACTTCGAAGACTCAATTTTACATGTGAAGATGTTAAGGGTAAGTGTCCAGGGGACACTTTCACCGGGTTGGAATTGTCTAGAGTATATTTCCGTAGGGAGGGGGGGCAGAAGAGAAAATCTCCATGGAAGAGCTTTCCACAGGATAGACTCTCCAGGGAGAATTTTAAGCGACAGTAGGTTTTTACTAGGGGGAGGGTATATTTGCAGCAAAAATTTTCCATGGAAGGGGGGGGGGGAGATTTCTGGCATAAATTCAAAAACAATCAGAAATTAAAGTCTTGTTCAAATGAAGGGGTGCCAAGAAAATTCTTCCAAAACTGTCCGCAAGAAATTTTCTAGGGGAAACTTTCAGCTAGAATGGAATCGCCTATGGGGAATTTTCCTGACGGGGGGGGGGGGGGAGTATTTATCGGAGACAAACTTTCCATGGAAAAATTTTCTGTGGGGGGAAGGAATTTTACATGGAGGAGGAGCTGGTCTTCCCGCCAATATTTGAAAACGATCAGAAATTAAATATAAAAACAAGTTTTTTAAACTAAAAGCAAGGAGCAAAATCAAAAATTAAAACAAAATGCCTCACTTTTTACGCTAAACTTTGACTTTTGTCCCAATTTGTTCAGAACGACTCCTGAAACACAAGGACCATTTAATTAGAACAATTAGAAACTTAAAAAAAAAAAAAAAAAAAAAAAACTAAGAACTTTACCGTAAAAAGGGAGGTATAGATGAGTGGGAAACAACTCTAATACACGTAATTATTTCCGTTCGTTTTAGGTTTCGATGTTGCTTTTAACTTTTAATTAAAAACTTATTTTTTATTTAATGTTCGAAGAAAACGGTTAAAAACAAATAAAACAGTGAGAAATTCATCGTTTTACTGGTTTAATTTGTACAAGTACATGCTAATTTTACAGTGCCCAGCCAATGGGAAACAGTCCATGAAAATAGAATCATCAAGATTAGATTAAGCATAGAAAAAATAACTTGCAGTAAAGTTTCACCAGGCCGGGTGGACCAGAATCAAAACAAATTGAAATGTTCCGAGCTTTTAACTAGATTTACTACAGATAAGTTCTTTAGGTGTAATTTTTTTTAAGTTTTAGCATCAAAACCCAAGATTTAAACAAACGTTAAAGGATTTGTAAGGAAATTTCCTAAAAGAGAACATTAATATTCAAAATGACAGGGAAATTTAACCATTTTTTAGAAGCCATATTAATCAAATCTATACTGAAATATGCTTAAAAAGATACTCAATGTTTAAACACTTAAACCAAGAAAAGAAAAAAGAAAGAACTGTTCACGAAACTTTCAATAAAATATGCTACCAAGTTAAACTAGACTAGTTAGCAAGCAAATTTAAGTTAACATAACAGAATATTAACTTACCCAGGAATTTTTTCTAAACTTTCTTTTAATGTGTCTCGAATTTTATTTTGTGTCGCTAAGAACATACTCAAATTTTGAGATTCTGTCAAAGCCTGCTGATCCGTCATAACCTAGAATCAAAAACAAAAGTTAAGTAAGAAATTAGTAAAATATTCGAAACATTCAAGAAGAAAAAACATATTGATCTTCACCTAGAAAAAAACAAGGTGCAAATAAGTAGCCAATCCTAAGTGTCAAACAATGTATAATTTGTTATGCCTGTGTGTGGGTAGATTGGAGGCAAGTCTGTATACTGGAGTTGAGGGGGGTTGGGAGATTGACAATCGTAGGCTCCTGGGCTAAGGGAGTTCTCATGCATAAAAAAACAGGTTGGGTTCAAACACTTAAAAAAACTGGCACAATTTTTTTTGTTAGGTTTATCAATGTTATGATTGTTGATGTCGCTTCAGCCCCATTTCATGTAACTTTTGGGGTTCCACAAGGTTCGATGCTTGGTCCTGTAATGTATTTGGTGTATGTTGATACGATGAAATTTTACCTGCCGGATTCTTGTCTGACTTCGTTTGCTGATGACACTGCTTTAACAGTTTTTAGTCGATGTTTACATAGTTTGATTTTGAAGGCTAATCGTGTTTTAAGAAGTTTTCGTGTTTTTAGCATTTTAAGCTTACTATCTGCTATTATCGGGTGGACTAGTTTTATTTTATATTCAAGAGTAGGTGAGCCCCAGGATATTGATGGAAAAATTTTGTTTGCGAAGTAGCCAGTGAAACATGTGCACGAGACGCGATACTTTGGTTTCTGCCTAGATTACAATCTTTCATGGAAACGACATAGTCATACTGTTGCACCAAAAATCGCAGGAGGACTTGAAACAATTCGACATTTAGAGAGTTTTATTTCATCACCACAAATTTTATTACTTTTACATAATACTTTAGTCCATCTTTATATGTCATACGGATGTGTGCTGTCGTCAAGCAGCTTTTATTCAAATTTCAAACTAGAGTAAATTCTTCAAAACAAAGTGATACTACTTATTGGTGGATACATAGAAAACGTTAACGTCACTAAAATGTGCTATTTAAAAAACTTGAAGTGCTTAATGTTGGGGAACTTCCAGATTACCAAGCAGAAATATTCTTGTATCAGTATTGGAATTGTGTCAGTCCTGAGATATTTCATGGTTTTTAGAGAAAAAATAAATCACTTCATAGTTATAGTACCCGCAATGCCGACAACCTAGCCACTGAACACAGAAGTGGAACTAGAGCAGGTTCTTTTTGTCTGATATCCAGGTCTTAGGGTTTGGAATTCTCTTCCAGAGAATTAATAACCTTACCTCAGAATGTTTTAATGACATGTTTGTAACTGGTGTGGATCTTCACAATTATAATACAAGAAATGCAGATGCTTTTCGGCGGCCGCAGTGTGAAACAACCCTGTCAAAGTTCTCCACACGGCATCTTTTGCCGAGCTCCTGGGGTCATTTACTAATTGGGGTTGTGCGTGAACATGACCCAAGTGGTTTCCGGAGAAAATTGAGGGATTTTTGTAATAAGACTTATCAATTTGTTTGCTTTTTTTTTGTTTTTTTTTAGTAGCGCCATAATGGAATTTTTTGGTTGTGTTGTTTTGTTAGCCCGTCGGCGGGGGATATTGTTTTGTTTTGTCTATTTATATTGAACTATGTGTTGGAAGTTGGAGTTGGCCAAACGAACCGCAAGGTTCCTTGGCGTTTGTTTTTTGTAAATTATGTGAAAATAAAATTATACTCCAGAAAAAAAGAGAGCATTCGGGCGGCGGAACACCTTGGTTTATTTAAGAATAAAATGAAGAACTTTCTTTTGGGTATTGGTTAATAAATGTTTTTAGTTTTTTTCTTTTCTTTTCTCTTTCTTTGTTTTGGTTATTAATGGGTTTTTTTGGCATAATTATTTTTATTTACATGATTAAAGATTAGTCATAATTTGGTTGTTTTATTTCCTATTTAGTTTGCTTTTTTCCTTAGTCTGGATTTTTGTTTGTTATATATTTGGTCGCCCAGTATCAAGTACTTTCATGTCTTTCTTTGGGCAGCCACATGGATTAATGATATGTTATATCATTTCGTGATTAAACGAATTGAAATAAAAAAAGTGAACTTTTTATCGTTATTTTCTTCTATTTTTTGCTGAAATTTTAACAAATAAAAACGACATTCTCAAAAATAAAATTCAATTTCAGCAAAATTAAAATAAACCTCAAGCCTTTGAGAAGGTTTGACAGGGGGCAGGGACAACCCAACTCTTATTTACGGTAGCTCTAATTTGAAAAAAAATTGATCATCCTTACGGTATCATTTCATTGGTCTTATGAAAAATAAAATACATACTATTCTTAATACGGATCGTTTCCAGCAAACCAGCAAATCTCACTCGGGCCTTCAGAATGTTTAGAGGGTTGGTAGGCCTACATTTATTCTTGATAATATCTGTTGTTTTAAGTTTGAATTATTATATGACGTTATTTCTGGTCATTTTTTGTTTTAATACGACTCTTTAAATTTCTTTGAAGAACTTCTTCTTTTGTAAAACCTATTCTTTAGATCACTACAAGGGACCACTAGGCGTCCGCTTTTAATTCTTGGGGAAGGAGATTGTTTGGTGTCGTGATGGAAAGAAGTAAAATTTGAAACTTTTAATAAAATAGAATTTTTTTTATTTGATTTTGACTAGTCAAACCTGTTCTTTGGTTTCGAATTATTGCAACAGTTTATTTGAGTATTTTACAAAGGTTTATTTCATACAAAATATGCAACATTCCTATGCTGCACTCACTCTCACCAGCTTTTTTTTTAGGACTTACCAAAGCTACTTTAATTATTAATTTACTGGCAGTTCTCATTAGCACGAGCAATAATTTCCACTGGAACTCCATACTGATTGACCCTTATAGATTATAAGTTATTGTACCTGTTGCCAGTAGGGTACCATTTTGCTGGTAGTGTGTTAATGGCGTTTTTCACCGTTAGCTATCAATAAACTACCATCAGCTGTGGGTGTTGCGGTTGTCGGTGGGTGGTATACTGAGAGCAATCGGGGTCAATAAAAATCAGTCACCTCTATTACTTATACGAAATTATAAGCTATAAATCTCCGAAAATGGCAGATTTGCAAGAAGTTTTCCAGAGAAATTGCCTTGCCTATGGATTGTTTTGGGCACCAGACAGACCGACCGTATCTCAAATAGTAAATTGTCCAAAAAATATGGACCAATCTCAATTTTTAGGACTATAATGAGAGAAAAGTTGAGATGGAAAGGACATGTTCTGCGAATGAAGGATGACAGATTGCCCAAGGTCATCCCACCCGTCTTGGGCCAAATGAAAAGCAGTTCGCCCCTGAACGGGGAGGGAGGATGTCGTAAGGAAAATTCTAAGGGAAATGGGAGCTTCTTGGGATGGTGTAAAGAGAGAGGCTTTGAATAGATTGGGACGAAGGACGAGTGTGCGTAGCTGTGTTGACCTCAGGCGGCTTGGTGTTGCAGTGAATTGTAGTAGTAGTAGCACGTTTCTTAAATTGTGGACAGCATAAGTAAAACTATCTTTATTTAAAGTTAAAACCATGTGTTTAGGTACAAGTAACCGGCATCTTTGCGCTTTTAGAAAATTGAAAAAAAAATTGATTTGAAGCTGCTCACAGTTCAACGGGAATATTTATATATTAAATAAATATATAATTATATTCAGCATTTGTATTTTAGATACTTACCCCAAGCCTGTGGAGGTTAGAGGTTAGCCTTGGCCTATGTAACCAAGATTTACTTTGACTTATTTTTGAAGTTTTTACTTTATGTATTAAAAAAAACTTGAGCAAAGTATGCTTCATAATTAGCATAAAATTGAAATAAACAATGATTGAAAAGAAACTAGAAAAATAAAGATTTAGAAGGATTGCTATTTGAAATTCAGAAGTTGTCCTCTCCATCCCCAGGGTGGGAACCAGGAGTCCCATACAGTTTATGGTAAGATATTTCCCAATATAATCTTGGAACACCCATGAAAAAAAAAGATAAAAACTGTTTATAAATCTTTCTTTATGTAAGTTTTTAGCAACAGATAAATTATGCATTTTAATAGTAGCTTCTTTTTTTTATCAAATGATTCGACTAAATTTTTTTTTCAAAAGTCTCCAAATAGTTTCCTCAGATATCTACAGGGTGTGATACCCTTCCATCCCTCCCCCAGTAAATCAAGGCTTGATCTTTACCTTAAGAAATTGAGCAGCTCTTCTATATGAAGAATAATCATTTTTTACAGATGATTTCATATTCTTTAACTCATCTAGCACAGCAAACATGTTTAAAAATTTTCCAAGAGTAACCAAATATGCTTCTGAAACAAAGTCTTCACGTTTCTTCGAATGACATAATCTTTTGACTTCGGAACAAAACCTGTCGTTGGCTTTCCGCTGGAAAAGGGAATAAGTATGAGCAATAAATAAAATATAAAATTCATAAATGAAAGTATTGCATTACTCATTAGGTTGGATGAGCCCAAGCATACTGTGTGAAACTTTTCCAAAAATATTACCTTTTATTTTTCTTCTATAGAATATAAATTTATAAAAAAATTAGATACAACGATGTGAAGCTAAAAGAGTTTTCAAATATCCTCAATTCCAAAAAGTAGGCTTCAGGATTTTTTTTTAGAAGTGTACAGGATAGTTTTGCTGTCGTTGGCTTTCCAAAACTTGTCGTTGGCTTTCCAATACTTTCTTAAACGAAAGTATTGCATTACTCATTCGGTTGGATGAGCCCAAGCATACTGTTTGAAACTTTTCCAAAAATTTTGTATTTTATTTTTTTCTACAAAATATAAATTTATAAAAAATTAGACACAGCGATGTGAAACAGAAAGAGTTTTCAAATATCCTCAAGTTCTGAAAGTAGGCTTCACGAGATTAAACATCAGGACCGACATGCACTCGGCGTTTTTTACCGAGAGTTTGTTTTACCGATTATTATTTTTTTTTGTTTTTAGAAGCCTACAGCATAGTATTGCGACGTACACATTGGGTGGAGAGAGTGTACTTGCAGAGACTACATCATAAAAAAAAAACTAAATTGAAAGTCATAAATAAATTTATTTTCCTGGGAAGGGAGAGGGCAATTGTAGAAAAAGGGGCTACATAATTTGATTAGGAAGTGCCCAGAAATTCAAGGAAGTTTCAGGTGTCAGTGGGTAGGGGCCAAAATTAGTCATGACTTTGACCGAAAAATAAATCAAAGCCCATTTATCACAAATAAAACAATGGGTGATAATCTTACTTGTGCGTCCTAAACTAAATACTACTTTAATAAAATTTCAATTCATTTACATTTAGAAAATTTCTGCCTATTGGTTAAGAGAATAGCTTCTAGTTTATTTGCCCCCCCCCCTCCCGCAATATCTAGAGGTATAGTAAATTCAAACAAACAACGGGAGACCCGTTATATTGTTTATTAATAGATATTAAAGGAGCTTTCGATAATCTTTCTCATGCATCTGCTCTACTTAGCTTACTAAAATATGGTTTACCACATAACCTGGCTAATGTTTTCGTTCGTGGGATTATGGCCAAAGCTCACGTTTCTTCGGTATCTATAAGTTCTGCTTATGAAGTAGTAGTTAGGAGGGGGGTAGAGAGGGGGGATATTATTGTCGTCTATTTTCAATTTGTGTCTAAAAAATTGTTTTGCTTCATTAAAAACCTCTCTGATTTACTTAGCAGTTGAAATTAGTTATTTAGCTTATGCTGATGACATTATTTTACTTAGTCCCCTCCTGATAGAGGAAATGACCGGATTTTTCATGCTTTGGACTCGGTGATATACTTTGGTGTCCCATTTTCGTTTGTAAAAATACTATCACCTCCTTTAATAATATGCCATCTTAAAGTTAGGATAGAAAGACGTTCGTTTCCCTCGTTCATCTGCGGGGTAATATGAGAAGGGATATATTAGCTAGGCTGTATCAGTCGAGGTTTCTACCTTTGATTAGCTTTCCAGCGGTGATTTTGAAGACTTTTCCATCTTTTACTTCATCTCAAATTAAAGTTGCGTATTTTAGATATCTTAAATTTCTACTAGGTTTTCCGCTAAGTGCTCGTAATACTTCTTTAAAACATATTAATTTAAAAAACTTTTTCCACAAAACAAGTTATTCAAATAAAAGTAAAGAACTCCCTTAAGCAAAAAATGAGCAAAAATAAAATCCAAGCATATACCAAGCGTGAAACTATAAGATATCAGCATCAAGAAATAAATGAAATACGAAACGAAAATAAATTAAAATAAATAACCGAGTAAAACTCAAAACGAGCAGAAATTAACATAAGTTGGGCGCAAAACCCCCTATGCCTTCCCAAGGCCAGAACAAATTTTACACTTTACTGAAAAAAATATAAATGTTTTTACTTTCATAATTTTAATAAATCAAATAATATTAACATTTTGATTGCTAAATATCAGTATATGTATATTAAACTGAAAATGCACATTCATTTGTATTTTTCCAGTAAAGTGCAAATTTTGTTCTAGCCTTGGGAAGGCATAGGGCTTTTGCACCCAACTTATGTTAATTTCTGCTCGTTTTGAGTTTGACTCGGTTAAGCATTGTAATTTCTGTTCGTTTTGGGTTTCATTTATTTATCGATGCTGATTTGTGGTAGTTTCCCGCTTGGTAGATTATTTGATTTTATTTTTCCTCATTTTTTGTTTAATGGAGTTCTTTAATTTTCTTTGAAATACTTATTTTGTGGAAAAAATTTTTAAAATTAATTTCTGTTCGTACAGACACAAATAGTACTGTTTAATTTAGTTTCTTACCTCCTCTAGTTGACCTGAAATGGAAAACTTGACACCATTCGCAAAAAAATCTGTTTACTTTCTTTGATAGCTTGGATACGCTTACGCTATTTTGATTTAGTTAAATTATAAGAGCAGAAATGGGAGGGTTGGCGTGGGTGGGTGGGAGTGGAAGGGGGATTCGTTGCCCTCAAATCACTTTCGACTATTAAAAAGGGCATCAGCCCTTTCTATTTTTAATCGAATGAGCCCTTTTCAAAGTTCCCACGACAACTCCTTCAAACGAAGTGCCCTGGTCTAAACAACAACAACAACAAAAAATAATGCATTATACTTACTTCGATCTTGACTATAAAAATATCAAGCCTTCCAATCACTTTCGATTATTCAAAGGGGTACTAGACCTTTCAAATTCCAATCGAATGAGCCCTTTTGGAAACGACAACGCTTTCTATAAACACCTTTTATGCCCCCAGGGCATAAATTATAATCCTTAACCTAAGGTCCGTCAGGATGGTTGTCGTCCTCTAAGACCGAATTTCCAGAACTTTCAACTACGTTAAACAACATGGCTATCTCAAAATTTTGATTGGATGTGTTTGGGGAAATGATGGGCGTGAGAGGGGTGTTAGTCGCCTTCCAATCACTTTCGACTATTAAAAAGGGCACAAGCCACTCTAATTTCCAATTGAACGAGCGCTTTTCGAAGTTTCTACGACAAGTTCTTCGATACGAAGTGCCCTGCTCTAAAGGAAAAAATTAATAAATAATATATTGTGCCAACATCGTTCATATATGCCCCCAGGGCATAACTTAAAACCCTTGTCCTGAGGGTTGTGGGGGAGTTTCCTCCTATTTACTTAATCCCCGTTTCTTGTCTCGTTCTCGAGTGTCCCCGTTCTTTACTAAGGCAGCGCGATCGTGCTGCCTATGATTTATACAACAACTTTCTATATAAACCTTATATGCCCCAGGGCATAACTTACAACCCTTGCACTGAGGCCTCTGAGGGGGCTATCATCCTAAAAGACCTAATTTCCAGAACGTTCAACTACGTTGAACAAAATGGATATCTCAAAATTTTGAGTGGATGTGTTTTGGAAAACGGTGGGCGTGAGAGGGGCGTTAGTCACTATCCAATCACTTTCAATTATTAAAAAAGGCACAAGCCTTTTCAATTTCCAATTGAATGAGCTCTTTTGAAGTTTCTACGACAACACTTTCAATAAAAACTTTATATCCCCAGGGCATAACTTACAACCCTTGCCCTGAGGGCTGTGGGGGGAGGGGTTGTCATCCCTAAAGACCTAATAGTAGAAGGGCCTTATTGACTCGTGTCCCTCACCCCTGCTGCCACCTATAACTTTTTTGCACCCCAAATATGGGCATAGCCTCCCTAGGGAGAACACGTTGTTAATGGGGTCAATGACCTCTTTTTCCAGGTGTGTTTTTGGCACGCTCGAGGCGAATGTTATGATCCAGAAATAGTATTTGTTGTTGTTTCCGTGGCAAATGTCAAGTTCAGTATTGTTGTTGTTTTTGGCCAAGTGCACACTCTCAGCGAATGTTATGATCCAGAAATAGTATTTGTTGTTGTTGCTCGAGCCAAATGTTATGCCGTCCAGGAATTTGGAACACCTGTGCTGTCGACCTCAATTCCCCTATCGTGAATCAATAATTCCCCTTAGAAACAACAAATTAATTCCCCTTTCTTGACAGATCAATCAACCAATGACATCATCTGTCAGACTTTAAAAATTTTCGCATAGAAACGATTCACCAGGAATAGATCCAAGTCATTAATGTCTTTGCCTAGGAAACAACTCTTTTGGTCGAACTCCAAAGGATATTAATAACCAAACACCATGGAAACAATTCTCCAAGATACATCTTAGCGATGAATTGTTTTAGCGCGGGAATCAGGTTTCTTATTAATTTGAAATGCATTAGCGCAGAGATGCCAAAAACAAAAGGAACACGCTGAATTACGTTTAGGGATAATTTTGGCGAAACTGTTTTAGACAGGTGATGGAATTATTTCGACGAAACAGTTAGAGACATTATAAAATATAATTTTTGAAGAGATTTTAGAAGAGAATTTAATGGTGAAACTCTGTGGTCGTTATAATACACAAGTTCCATTTGAACAGTGTTGTGAGGTCCTCTACCCCAACCCCAAAGGGCTCCAATCCCCCTACCCCAACCCCGAAGGAAGCCCCCGGTACTCAAAGGTCCCCCAAGCTCCCAAAGAGCCCCAGCCCCCCAAACGCCCTCCTCAGACCCTCAACGGCCCTCCCCTGGTCCTCAAAGGGCCCCCGGATCCCCAAAAGACCTCCCCGGCCCCCAAAGGCCCTCCCCCGGTCCTCAAAGGCCCCCCAGGCCCGAGAAGCGCCGCGGGCCAGGAAAGCATCGCATGGGGGTGTGCCGCAGGGGGATTCGCCGCGGGTCGGGGAAGCGCCGCAGGTTTGGCGCCGCAGGGAGGCGCCGCGGGGATGCGCCGCAGGGGTGCGCCACAGGGGGATGCGCCGCGGGTCGGGGGAAGCACCGCAGGGGATGCGCCGCGGCCCCTCCCTCTCCTCCCCCTCCTCACCTTCCCCTCCCCCACCCCTCTCCCCCCTCCTCACCTTCCCCTCCCCCACCCCCTCCCCTCCCCCTCTCCTCCCCTTCCCTCCCCCATTTTTTAATATTGTATGATAGTGACTAAGTTTTAGTTAAGAGTTTTGAGTTTTAGCTTAGAGTCTTAGCTTAGAGTTTTTTATTAGAGTTCTAGTTTAGTTTAATTTTAGTTAAGAGTTTGATGTTTTACCTTTGAGTTTCAGTTATAGTTCTAGTTTACTTTATTTTTAGTTTAGAGTTTGGTGTTTTACATTAGAGTCCCAGATTAGAGTTCAAGTTTATTTTAGTTTTACTTAATAGTTTATAGTTTTATATTATAGTTTTTTTTAGTTCTAGTTTATTTAGTTTTAGTTAATATTTTAGTGTTTTTAGCTTAGATTCTTAGTTTAGATTTTATCTTGAAGTTCTTGTATAGTTTAGTTTTAGTTTAGAGTTTTAGCTTAGAGTCTTAGCTTAGATTTTTTGTTAGAGATGAAGTTTATTTTAGTTTTATTCAAGATTTTAGATTTTTTTTTTGTTATATTTCTAGTTTTGTTTAATTTTATTTAAGATTTTGATTTTTACATTTGAGTTTCAGTTAGAGTTATAGTTTAGTTTAGTTTTAGTTAAGAGTTTATAATTTAACATAGAGTCTTAGCTTAGAGTTTTAGTTAGAGTTATAGTTTATTTTAATTTTAGTTAAATTTCAAAATTTAGAGTTTTAGCTAAGAGTCATAGCTTATAGTTTTACTAAAAGTTATAGTTTGGTTGAGTTTTAGTTAAGAGTTTAGAGTTTTTAGCTTAGAGTTTTTGTTGAACTTCTAGTTTAGTTTAGTTTTAGTTAATAATTTAGAGTTTTAGCGTAGAGTTTTAGCTTAGAGTTTTAGTTAGAGTTCTAGTTTAGTTTAGTTTTAGTTAAGAGTTTAGAGTTTTTAGCTTAGAGTCTTAGCTTAAAGTTTTAGTTTGGTTTATTTTTAGTTAAGAGTTTTTTTTTAGATTATATTCTTAGCTTAGAGTTTTTGTTATAGTTCTAGTTTAGTTTATTTTTAGTTAATAGTTTAGAGTTTTTTTTTGTTAGAGTTGTAGTTTAGTTTAATTTTATTTAAGAGTTTGATTTTTTACCTTTGAGTTTAAGTTAGAGTTATAGTTTAGTAGTTTTTTAGTTAAGAGTTTAGAGTTTACCATAGAGTCTTAGCTCAGAGTTTTAGTTAGAGTTCTAGTTTAGTTTAGTTTTAGTTAAGAGTTTAGAGTTTTACCTTAGAGTATTAGCTTAAAGTTTTAGTTTGGTTTAGTTTTAGTTAAGAGTTTTTTTTAGCTTAGAGTCATATATTATAGTTTTAATTAAAGTTTTAGTTTGGCTAAGTTTTAGTTAAGAGTTTCGAGTTTTAGCTTAGAGTTTTTTTGTTAGAGTTCTAGTTTAGTTTAATTTTAGTTAAGTGCTTGATGTTTTACCTCTGAGTTTCAGTTAGAGTTCTAGTTTAGTTTAGTTATAGTTAAGAGTTTTATGTTTAACCTTAGAGTCTTAGCTTAAAGTTCTAGTTTAGATTAGTTTTACAATATTGCTTGGAGTTACTTCTTAGTATCAGCATGGTGTTTTTGTAAGAGTAAGTCACCAGTTGAGGTTGAGGCAGGTTTTTAGTGTTTTTAGATTTTAGCCATAGATTGTCTTGTTTTTTAAATTTATTGTATTTTTTATTTTGATTTTTTAGTTTTATATTTTACTCTTATATTAGAGTTATTGTTAGAGTTTTAATTTAGTTTATTTTTATTTAAGATTTTAGAGTTTTTTTTGTTAGAGTTCTATTTTAGTTTAATTTTATTTACAGTTAAGGATTTAGAGTTTTAGCTTAGAGTAATAGCTTAGAGTTTTAGTTAGATTTGAAGTTTAGTTTAGTTACAGTTAAGAATTTAGAGTTTTAGCTTAGAGTCATAGCTTAGAGTTTTACTTAAAGTTATAGTTTGGTTAAGTTTTAGTTAAGAGTTTCGAGTTTTAGCTTAGAGTCTTATCTTAGAGTTTTTTTGTTAGAGTTCTAGTTTAGTTTAATTTTTGTTAAGATTTTGATGTTTTACCTTTGAGTTTCAGTTAGAGTTCTAGTTTAGTTTAGTTTTAGTTAAGAGTTTGGTGTATTACCGTAGAGTCCTACCTTTTAGAGTTCTAGTTTAGTTTATTTTTAATTAAGAATTTATAGTTTTATCTTAGAGTCTCAGCTTAGAGTTTTTGTCAGAGTTCTATTTTATTTTCGTTTTAGTTAAGAGTTTAGTGTTTTTAGCTTAGAGTATTAGCTTATAGTTTATGTTTAATTTCTAGTATAGTTTAGTTTTATTTTAGAGTTTTATCTTAGACTATTAGCTCATAATTGATGTTTAGTTTAGTTTTATTTAATAGTTTTTTTTTGTTAGAGTTCTAGTTTATTTTAATTTTATTTAATAGTTTGATTTTTTAACTTTTACTTTCAATTAGAGTTCTTGTTTATTTTAATTTTAGTTAAGAGTTTAGAGTTTATCATATAGTCTTAGCTTAGAGATTTAGTTAGAGTTCTAGTTTAGTTTAGTTTTAGTTATAGTTAATAATTTGGAGTTTTAGCTTAGAGTCATAGCTTAGAGTTTTACTTAAAGTCATAGTTTGGTTAAGTTTTAGTTATGAGTTTAGAGTTGTTATCTTAGAGTTTTTGTTGAAGTCCTAGTTTAGTTCAGTTTTAGTTAATATTTTATAGTTTTATCTTATAGTAATATCTAATAGTTTTAGTTAAAGTTGAAGTTTAGTTTAATTTCAGTTAAGAATTTGATGTTTTACCTTTGAGTTTAAGTTAGATTTCTAGTCTAGTTTACTTTTAGTTTAGAGTTTACAGTTTTTTAGCTTAGAGTCTTAGTTTAGAGTTTTAGTTAGAGTTCTAGTTTAGTTTAGTTTTAGTTAAGAGTTTTTTAGCTTAGAGTCTTAGCTTAGAGTTTTTGTTATAGTTCTAGTTTATTTTAGTTTTAGTTAAGAGTTTAGATTTTTTAAATTAGAGTCTTAGCTTAGAGTTTTTGTTGTAGTTGTAGTTTAGTTTAGTTTTAGTTAATATTTTAGAGTTTTATATTATAGTATTATCATAAAGTTTTTTTTATAGTTGTTTTTTAGGTTAGTAATAGTTAAGAGTTTAGGGTTTTAGGTTAGGGACTTAGCTTAGAGTTTTAGTTAAGTTTAGTTTTACTTAAGATTACATTATCTTAGCTTAGAGTCTGTGATTTGAGTTTTTGTAAGAGTTCTAGTTTAGTTTAATTTTAGTTGAGTGGTTAGTGTTTTTAGCATAGACAATGATTTTACATCTGTTGTTGTATTTCGATTTTATATTCTTTGTTATTTATAGTTTTAGATTAGAATTAGAGTTTTAATTGGAGAAATAGTTTAGTTTAGTTAAGAGTTCAGAGTTTTTAGATTAGAGTCTTATATTAGTTTTATATATAGTTCTAGTTTAATTTAGTCGCAGTTAAGAGTTTAGAGTTTTAACACAGAGTCTTAGCTTAGAGTTTTAGTTAGAGTTAAAGTTTAGTTTAGTTAGAGTAAAGAATTTGGATTTTTTGCTAATAGTAATAGATTAAAGTTTTACTTAAATCTATATCTTGGTTAACATTTAGTTTAGAGTCTTGAGTTTTAGCTGAGTCTTAGCTTACAGCTTTTGTTAGAGTTATACTTTAGAGTAGCTTTACTTAATAGTTTAGAGTTTTACCTTAGAGCGTTAGCTTAGATTTCTAGTTTAGTTTAACTTTATTTGAGAATTTTATTTTTCACCTTTTATTTTCAATTAGAGTTTTATTGTAGTTTAATTTTAGTTAAGAATTTAGTTTTTTGCAATTTAGTATTAGAGGATAGTCTTCGTCATATTTCTATTTTAGTTTTAGTAATGAGTTTAAAATTTTATATTAGAGTATTTGCTTATAGTTTTTGTTAGAGTTCTAGTTTATTTTATTTTTAGTTAATAATTTGATGTTTTAACTTTTAGGTTAAGTTATAGTTCTAGTTTATTTTACTTTTAGTTAAGAGTTTATTGTTTTGAATTAGAGTGGCATCTTAGAGTTTTAGTTAGAGTTCTCGTTTCGATTAGTTTTATTCAAGAGTTTAGAATTTTATATTAGAGTCTTAGCTTAGAGTTTTTGTTAGAGTTCTAGTTTATTTTAGTTTTAGTTATGAGTTTAGAGTTTTTGGCTTAGAGTCCTTTGCTTAGAGTTTTTGTTGAAGTTCTAGTTTAGTTTAGGTATTTGTTTAGTTAGGTATTATAGGGTTCTAGTTAATAGTTTAGAGTTTTAGCTTAGAGTCGTAGCATAGAGTTTTTGTTAGAGTTCTAGTTTAGTTTAGATATAGTTAAGCGTCTGGAGTTTTACCATCGAGACTTAGCGTAGAGTTTTAGTTTAGTTTAGTTTTAGTTAAGAGTTTAGAGTTTTAGCTTAGTCTTAGCTTAGAGTTATAGTTAGAGTAAAAATTTAGTTTAGTTATAGTTAAGAGTTTAGAGTTTTTATCTTAGATTCGTAGTTTAGAGTATTCTTTATAGTTATATTTCAGTTTATTTAATATTTTATAGTTTTATAATAGAATCATAGCTTAGAGTTTTTTGTTGAAGTTTTAGTTTAGTTTAGTTTTAGTTAAGACTTTAGAGTTTTTTTTAGCCTAGAGTCGTAGCTTAGAGTTTTTGTTAGAGTTTTAGTTTAGTTTAGTTTTAGTTAAGAGTTTGATGTTTTAACTTAGAGTTATATCTTATAGTGTTATCTGGAGTTCTAGTTTAGTTTAGTTTTAGTTAAGAGTTTAGAATTTTAGCTTAGATTATTAGCTTATAGTTTTTGTTAGAGTTATAGTTTAGTTTTAGTTAAGAGTTTAGAGTTTTTAGCTTAGAGTCTTTGCTTAGAGTTTTTGCTGAAGCTTGAGTTTAGTTTAGTTTTAGTTAAGAGTTTATAGTTTTAGCTTAGTGTCTTAGCTTAGAGTTTTTGTTAGAGTTTTAGTTTAGTTTAGTTTTAGTTAAGAGTTTTGAATTTTACCTTAAAGTCTTAGATTAGAGTTTTAGTTAGTGGTGAAGTTTCGTTTAGTTTAGTTATAGTTAAGAGTTTATAGTTTTAGCTTAGAGTCTTAGCTTAGAGTTTTAGTTAGAGTTATTGTTTAGTTTAGTTAATAGTTATAGCTTAGAGGTTTAGCCTAGAATCTTAGCTTAGAGATTTAGTTAGAGTTGAAGTTTAGTCTAAACTAGCATAACAACAAAATTACACAATATTGCATAGAAATACCAAAACCATAGGTTAGATTTGGTTAGGTTAGGTTAGAGGTTAGGTTTCTCCATTTTTAAGTTTGTTTAGATTTGGTTAGGTTATCATGACCGCGCATTATAAGCTAATCTAATATAACCTTTTCCGGCGAGTATGGTTAGGTTAGGTTAGGCTAGATTAAGTTAGGTTAGATTAGGTTAGGTTAAGTTAGGTTAGGTTAGCCCACGTACGCTTAACTTATGTTAGCTTAGGTTAGGTGAGAGACAGGCAAAAAGTTAGGTGTATGATTAGATTAGGTTAGATTAAATTAGGATAGGCTAGGTTAGGTTTGGCTAGGTTTGGCTAAGGTCTGTGTCGGACGGATGGGATCCTAGCCGCTAAGACAGGAACTGAACCGAACCGTAGAGATCCGACCCGAATCATTCCCCTAACTTTTTGGCTGTGTCTCACCTATCCTAAGCTAACCTAAGTGAAGCGTACGTGGGCTAACCTAACTTAATCTAACCTAATCTAACCTAACTTTAATCTAGCATAACCTAAACTAACCATACTCGCCTGAACAGGTTAGATAAGGTTAGCGTATCCTGTGCGCGCATGATAAGCTAACCAAATCAAACCAAAATTAAAAATGGAGAAACCAAACCTCTAACCAAACCTAACCTAATCTAACCTATGGTTTGTGTATTTCTATACAATATTATGTAATTTTTTGGTTTTGATAGTTTGGACTAAACTTCAACTCTAACTAGATCTCTAAGATAAGACTCTAGGCTAAAACTGTAAGATAAAACTATTAAGTAAAACTAAAATAAAAAATAACTCTAACTAAAACTTCAAGCTAAGACTATAAGATAAAACTTTAAACTCTTAACTATAAATAAGCTAAACTAAACTTCAAACCTAACTACAACTACGATATAGTAATTTAAGTTAAAATTAAAAGACTTACTAATCTTAAATAAAACTAAACTAAAACTCTAACAAAAACTCTAAGTTAGGACTCTAAGATAAAACTATATACTCTTAAATAAAACTATACTAAACTAGAGCTTCAACAAAACCTCTAAGCTAAGACTCTAAGCTAAAAACTCTAAACTCTTAACTAAAACTAAACTAAACTAGAACTCTAAAAAAAACTCTAAGCTAAGACTAAAATATAAAATTATAAACTCTTAAATAAAACTAAACTAAACCATAACTCTAACTAACACTATAAGATATAACTATAAAGTTAAAACAACAAACTATGAACTAAATATAAAATAAACTAAAACTCTAACAAAACTCTAAGCTAGGACTCTAGTATAAAAAAAACTCTAAACTCTTAACTAAAACTAAACTAAACTAAAACCTCAAAAAAAAAATATAAGCTATTATTATATTATAAAAATCTAAACTCTTAAGTAAACTAAACTAGAACTCTAACAAAGACTCTAAACTACGACTCTAAGCTAAAAACTCTAAACTCTTAACTATAACTAAACTAAACTTCAACTCTAACTATAACTCTAAGCTAAGACTAAGCTAAAACTCTTAACTAAAACTAAACTAAACTAAAACTCTACGCTAAGTCTCGAAGGTAAAACTCCAGACGCTTAACTATATCTAAACTAAACTAGAACTCTAACAAAAACTCTAAGCTACGACTCTAAGCTAAAACTCTAAACTATTAACTAAACCTAAACTGAACTAGAACTTCAACAAAAACTCTAAGCCAAGGACTCTAAGCCAAAAACTCTAAACTCTCAACTGAAACTAAAATAAACTAGAATTATAACAAAAACTCTAAGCTAAGACTCTAAGGTAAAACTCTAAGCTCTTAACTAAAAATAATCTAAAAGAGAACTCTAAATAAAAATCTAAGCTAAGACTTTAAGGTAAAACACTAAACTCTTAACTAAAAGTAAACTAAACTATAACTATAACTTAAACTAAGATGTAAAACATCAAATTCTTAACTAAAATTAAAATAAACTAGAACTATAACAAAAAATCTAAGCTAAGACTCTAATATAAAATTTTAAACTCTTTTCTAAAACTGAAATAGAACTATAAAGAAAACTCTGTGATAAAGTTCAAAGACAAAAAACTAAATTCTTAACTAAAATTAAACTAAACTAGTACTCTAACTGAAACTAAAAGGTGAAAAATCAAATTATCAACTAATGTTAAACTAAAATAGAAATCTAACAAAAACTCTAATCTAAGACTGTAAGCTAAAACTCGAAACTCCTAAGTAAAGCTACGCTAAACTAGAACTTTATCAAAAATTCTTATCTAAGACTCAGCTAAAACTCAATACTCTTGACTAAATATTAGCCAAGCTGTAGATTGAATCAAATCTCTAAGCTAGTACTCTAAGATAAAAATGTAAATTGTTAACAGTACCTAAACTAAACTTTAATCCTAACTAAAACTCTAAGCTAAGAATATATGGAAAAACTCTAAAGTATTAACTGAAACTAAATTAAACTAGAACTATAAATAAAACTAAGATAAGACTATAAGCTAAAAACTCTAAAATATTAACTAAAACTAAACTAAAATGTATATACATATAAAAATCCAATTATAAGCCAAAAATCTAAAATAAAACTGACATAAAATAGAACTTCAACAAAAAATGTAAACTAAGACTAAGCTAAAAACAACCACCTCTTAACTAAAATTAAAAAGAACAAGAACTCTACCAAAAGATCTAAGCTGAGACTCTAAGCTAAAATTCTATACTCTTAAGTAAAAATAAACTTAAATAAAACTCTAAGATAAGTCTCTAATATAAAACTCTAAAGTCCTAAATATTACTAAACTAAACTTCAACTCTAAAAAAAACTATAGGATAATAATAGAATATAAAAATCTAAACTATTAACTAAAACTAAAACTAAACTAAAATAGAACTACAACAAAAACTCTAATATAAGACTCTAATATGAAAACTCTAAAATCTTAACTAAAAATAAACTAAAATATACCTCTAAAAAAAACTCTAACCTAAGACTCTAATCTAAAAAACTAACAAATCTAAGCAAATAATATACTATACTATAACTATAAAAAAAAATATAAAATAAGAATATAAGCTAAAAAACTGTAAACTCTAAACTAAAAGTAAACTAGACTAGAACTTTAACTGAAACTCAAAGGTAAAACATCAAATTCTTAACTAGAATTAAACTAAACTTCAATTCTAACAAAAACTCTAAGCTAAGACTCTAAGCTAGAACTCTAAACTATTAACTAAAACTAAACTAAACTAGAACTTCAACAAAAACTCTAAGCTAAAAACTCTAAACTCTTAAATAAAACTTAACCAAACTATAACTTTAAGTAAAACTCTAAGCTATGACTCTAAGCTAAAACTCCAAATTCTGAACTGTAACTAAAACTAAACTAAACTAGAACTCTAAATAAAGCTCTAAGATAATACTATTTTTTAAACTATAAACTCTTAAATAAAAATAAACTAAAATATAACTCTAACTTAAACTCAATTTTAAAAAATAAAACTATTAACTAAAATTAAACTAAACTATAACTCTAAAAAAAAAAAAACAACTCTAAACTCTTAACTAAAACTAAACTAAACTTCAACTCTAAGCTAAGACTCTAAGCTAAAACTCTAAACTAAAACTAAACTATACTAGAACTCCAACATAAACTCTAAGCTAAGACTCTAAGCTAAAAACACTAAACTCTTAACTAAAACTAAAATAATTTATAACTCTAACAGAAACTCCAATCTTAGACTCTAAGATAAAACTCTAAAGTATTATGTAAAACTAAACTAAACTAGAACTCTAAGCTAAGACTCTAACTTAAAACATCGAACTCTTAACTAAAACTAAACTAGAACTCTAACTGAAACTAAAAAGTAAAACATCAAACTCTTAACTAAAATTAAACTAAACTTGAACTCTAACAAAAAACTCTAAGCTAAGACTCTAAGCTAAAACTCGAAACTCTTAACTAAAACTTAACTAAACTATAACTTTAAGTAAAACTCTAAGCTATGACTCTAAGCTAAAACTCTAAATTCTTAACTGTAACTAAACTAAACTTCAACTCTAACTAAAACTCTAAGCTAAGACACTAAGCTAAAACTCCAAATTCTGAACTTTAACTAAAACTAAACTAAACTAGAACTCTAACAAAAAAAACTCTAAACTCTTAACTAAAACTAAACTAAACTTCAACTCTAACAAAAACTCTAACCTAAGACTCTAAGCTAAAACTCTAAACTAAAACTAAACTAAACTAGAACTCCAACAAAAACTCTAAGGTAAGACTCTAAGCTAAAAACTCTAAACTCTTAACTAAAACTAAAATAAACTAGAACTCTAACAAAAACTCTAAGCTGAGACTCTAAGCTAAAATTATAAACTCTTAACTAAAACTAAACTAAACTAGAACTCTAAGCTAAGACTCTAAGGTAAAACACCTAACTCTTAACTAAAACTAAACTAAACTAGAACTCTAACTGAAACTTAAATGTAAAACATCAAACTCTTTACTAAAATTAAAAAAAACTAGAACTCTAACAAAAAAAATTTAAGCTAAGACTTTAAGCTAAAAATCGAAACTCTTAATTAAAACTTACTCAAACTAAATCTTTAAGTAAAACTAAAATATATGACTCTAAGCTAAAACTCTTAACTAAAACTAAACCAAACTAAAACTTTAAGCTAAGACTCTAAGGTAAAACTCTAAACTCTTAACTAAAACTAAACTAAACTATAACTCTAACTAAAACTCTGATATAAGAATATATTGAAAACTATAAACTCTTAAATAAAACTAAAATAAAAAATAAAAATATAATAAAAAAACTTTTGAAAAAAAAAAAAATAAAATAAAAGTAAAATAATATTGAAAAATAACAAAAAAAAAACTCTAAACAAATAACTAAAACTAAAATAAACTAGAACTCTAACAAAAACTATAATATAATACTAAAATATAAAAAAAAACTCTTAAAAATGAATTAAAAACAATGAAAATTCATTATAAGTAAACAATCTAAAAACTCTCAGCTATTTTCAAAAACTAAACTATAACACAAACAAAACTCTAAGCTGTGACTCTAAGCTAAAAAAATAAATTATTAACCAAAACTAAACTAAACTAGAACTTCAGCAAAAACTCTTAGCTAAAAACTCTAAACTCTTAAATGAAAATTAAGAAATATATAACTTTAAGTAAAACTCTAAGCTATGACTCTAAGCTAGAAATCTAAATTTTGAGCTTTAACTAAAACTAAACTAAACTAGAGCTCTAAATAAAGCTCTTATCTAAGAATATGTGTTAAACTCTAAACTCTTAATTAAAAATAAACTAAACTATAACTACAACTTAAACTAAAATTTAAAAGATAAAACTATTAACTAAAATTAAACTAAACTAGAACTCTAACAAAAAAACTCTAAACTCTTAACTAAACTAAACTTCAACTCTAACAAAAACTCTAAGCTAAGACTCTAATCTAAACCTCTAAACTAAAACTAAACAATACTATAACTTCAACATAAACTCTAAGCTAAGACTCTAAGCTAAAAACACTAAACTCTTAACTAAAATAAACTAGAACTCTAACAAAAACTCTAAGCTGAGACTCTAAGCTAAAACTCTAAACTCTTAAGTAAAACTAAACTAGAACTCTAAGCTAAGACTCTACTGTAAAACACCAAACTCTTAACTAAAACTAAACTAAACTAGAACTCTAACTGAAACTCAAAGGTAAAACATCAAACTCTTAACTAAAATTAAACTAAACTAGAACTCTAACAAAAAATTCTAAGCTAAGACTCTAAGCTAAAACTCGAAACTCTTAACTAAAACTTAGTCACTATCATAAAATATTAAAAAATGGGGGAGGGAAGGGGAGGGGAGGGGGAGGAGGGGAGGGGGAGGAGGGGTGGGGAGGGGAAGGTGAGGAGGGGGGAGGAGAGGGAGGGGAGGGGTGGGGGAGGGGAAGGTGAGGAGGGGGGAGGAGAGGGAGGGAGAGGGGAAGGTGAGGAGGGGGGAGGAGAGGGAGGGGCCGCGGAGCATCCCCTGCGGCGCTTCCCCCGACCCGCGGCGCATCCCCCTGCGGCGCCTCCCTGCGGCGCATCCCCTGCGGCGCTTCCCCCGACCCGCGGCGAATCCCCCTGCGGAGCATCCTCATGCGGCGCTTTCCTGGCCTGCGGCGCTTCTCGGGCCTGGGGGACCTTTGAGGACCGGGGGAGGGCCTTTGGGGGGCCGGGGAGGTCTTTTGGGGATCCGGGGGCCCTTTGAGGACCAGGGGAGGGCCTTTGAGGGTCTGAGGAGGGCGTTTGGGGGGCTGGGGCTCTTTGGGAGGTTTGGGGACCTTTGGGTACTGGGGGCTGCCTTCGGGGCGGGGGTAGGGGGATTGGAACCCTTTGGGGTTGGGGTAGAGGACCTCACAACACTGTTCAAATGGAACTTGTGTATTATAACGACCACAGAGTTTCACCATTAAATTCTCTTCTATAATCATATTTTATAATGTCTCTAACTGTTTCGTCGAAATAATTCCATAACCTGTCTAAAACAGTTTCGCCAAAATTATCCCTAAACGTAATTCAGCGTGTTCCTTTTGTTTTTGGCATCTCTGCGCTAATGCATTTCAAATTAATAAGAAACCTGATTCCCGCGCTAAAACAATTCATCGCTAAGATGTATCTTGGAGAATTGTTTCCATGGTGTTTGGTTATTAATATCCTTTGGAGTTCGACCAAAAGAGTTGTTTCCGAGGCAAAGACATTAATGACTTGGATCTATTCCTGGTGAATCGTTTCTATGCGAAAATTTATTAAGTCTGACAGATGATGTCATTGGTTGATTGATCTGTCAAGACAGAGGAGTTACTTTGTTGTTTCTAAGGGGAATTATTGATTCACGATAGGGGAATTGAGGTCGACAGCACAGGTGTTCCAAATTCCTGGAAGGCATAACATTCGCCTAGAGCAGCAGCAACAAATACTATTTCTGGATCATAACATTCGCTGAGAGCGTGCACTTGGCCAAAAACAACAACAACATTGACCTTGACATTTGCCTCGGAAACAACAACAAATACTATTTCTGGATCATAACATTCGCCTCGAGCGTGCCAAAAACACACCTGGAGAAAGAGGTCATTGACCCCATTAACCACGTGTTCTCCCTAGGGAGGCTATGCCCATATTTGGGGTGCAAAAAAGTTATAGGTGGCAGCAGGGGTGAGGGACACGAGTCAATAAGGCCCTTCTACTCCTAATTTCCAAAACTTTCAACTACGTTGAATAAAATGACTATCTAAAAATGTTAATTGGATGTGTTTGGAAAAAGGTGGGCGTGAGAGGGGGTTAGTTGCCCTCAAATCACTTTCGACTATTAAAAAGGGTACTATCCTTTTGAATTTCAAATCGAATGAGCCCTTTTTCAAGTTTCTACGACAAAGATTTCAATAAAAACCTTATATGCCCCCAGGGCATAACTTATTCCTTGCCCTGAGGGTTGTGGACGAGTGTCCTACTCAAAAATATGTTTTCTATCTCGAAATGAACTACGCTGAACAAAATAGCTATCTAAAATTTTTTTATTGGATGTTTGGGGGAATGATGGGCGTGGGGGGGGGGCTAGTTTCCCTCCAATCATTTTCGACAATTAAAAAGGGTACTAGCCCATTGAATTTCCAATCGAATGAGCCTTTTTTGAAGTTTCTACGACAACGTCTTCTATAAAAACTTTATATGCCCCCAGGGCATAACTTAAAACTTTGCCCTGACGATTGTGGGGGAGTGTCCTCCTCAAAAACATATTTTCTATCTGGAAATCAACTACACTGAACAAAATGGCTATCTCAAAATTTTGATTGGATATGTTTGGGGGAATGATTAGCGTGGGGATGGGGGCTAGTTGCCGTCCAATCAATTTTGACAATTAAAAAGGGCACTAGCCACTCCAATTTCCCATCGAATGAGTCCTTTTCGAAGTTTCTACGACAACACCTTCGATACGAAATGCCCGGGTGGAGAAAAAAAAACACATTGTGCCCACATCGTTCTTTACTAAGGCACCGCTAGCGCGCTGCTTATGATATGTATGGAATATGCTGGATGTAATAAAGATTAAGTGTGAGCTTTTAGTTCAAAAGGCTCGAAATTATCTTGGATATAGAAATTTATTCCCATTTTTTGAAAAAAATGTAACTGATGTTAGCCGATTGACGTAGATGGTTGTATTTATCGGTAGTTCTGGTCTTGTTAATTGTAAGTTGTGTCTTTATATTTATTGAATGTACTCCTCATAGTGTATCCTAAGGGAAAATAAAAGTATTATTATTATAGGAGAGGGGGCCCCAAAATGTATTTTTTAATGCGTAGGGGGTGGGGGAATTTTGTCGTTTTTTCAATTATTTTCAATGAAAACACAAAAAAGTTTTGTTCAATTAAGAAATAAATAATAATTAGTCCTAAAATTGCACCCCCCCCCTAACAGGCCACAGCTTTGAAAATTCAAATTACCTCAAGAATTATATCAACTGTAGAATCAAAGTCGGGTTTTGCTACGCAAAAGATGGCAGAGTAATTCCAGCTTTCTTCAGGGGCCTCTTGCTTCATTAAGTAAATGCCTTGTCTCCATTTAAATTACAAAAGGAATTAATTGCAAAGAAGGCTGAGAACTATTAAATTTGACCTATTTTTTTTAACCCAGCCAAAATATAGGCCTAAGGATTTTTACCATTCTTCAGTCATTGATTAACATTAACTGTTAAATTTGTTTATTAGGCTGGATCTCTGATAGACTGATATTGCGATAGTAGAACGTTTACCACCAAATGTGTAAGTGCTAGAGTAGTAGCGGCTAAAAAAAAAAAAAAAAAAAAAAAAAAAAAAAAAAAAAAAATACAAAGATGTGTTCAGTCCTTAAAAATTATTTGCACATCAAGTATTAAAAAAAAAGCAAAAAATATCATGGCAATAGCCAAGAAACAGTGCCAACTCACTATTTCACGGTCATATAGTTCTTTTTTTTACAGAGTTTGACCCTATGAGCCCCATAAGAATGAATTTCGATACTAAAGCTCATCTTTAAGCTATAGTAAATTAAAAGAGAGGCTAGAAGTATCTACAAATCTCTAATGTTTCCGGATAAATCTTACACAAACGTCAAAGGCATAATCACAAAATTGACAAAGTCTACAAATTTTAAAACGCTGGAATAATCCGACTGCTGCAAAGAATCCTATTAGGAGAACCTATTTTCCGGGAGCCTCCTCTCACTCTGTAGATTAGAATCCGTCAAAAGAATGGATATTTTGAAGAAAAAAAAATGGAGGGTAAACTCGATAGTTAAACATATTATAATGTCAAAATGCCAGGGAATAAACTGACATCCAAAATTTTTCTTTAAAAAGGATAATTTCAAATATAAGGTGTTTAATAATCTCAAAAAGGGGGAAAAAAAGGACATATATTGAATCAGAGGAAGAAACCCAAATGGAATAAGACCCTAAGATTTCAATTGGGAAACTATATCTTAAACACTACATATGTTCCTAAAAATAAAGGGAAAAAAAGAAATCCCTTTTCATTAATTTTAGGCGAAAGTATGACATGACAGCTGATAATTTACTGTGTAAGCAACCACTGATAGATGGCATAATTTGACGACCAGTTACAATTAGACAACCTGACATATCAAAGTAAACCCCAGAGGAGCATCATTAGACATCTTTGAAAGGTTTTAACACTTTTTACAAGGGCGGGGAACCCTTTCAAAAGATGATCATAAAGTAATCACCTTTTCTGTCACTAGACTAGACTACATATCACCCCTATCATAAACTAACCCACTGCTCAAAAACTGATAAAGAGGGAATAATGGGATTCACTCTCATTGAGTCTGGATCATCAGTCAACATATGGGGACCACTCAAAAAGCCAAATAATATACTGAAACTGAAAGTGTGGTACAAACGATTTAGGAAAAAAAGTTAATAACCAATTAACAAACTTACCTGAAAGTACATAAAGTTTAGGAGCTTATTAACTTCTGGTCCAAGCACTTCAACAGTTTTTTCGTAGATTTCAACACGATTCGGTTGCTCGTTCGATTTCGGTTGAGGAATGGCACGTGAGCAGCAACGCCAAGTGTATAACATGATTGCATGTTGCTGGCCCTCACTGAGCATAACATTCTAAAAATTCATATCTTAATAAACTAAAGTAACATGTAAGATGATACTATTATTAGATGATACTATTATAATAAGTACTATTATTAGGTTAATGTAGTCTTTCATTAAGTGTTTTATGATGATCGCTGATCAAAGTTTGTTATTTGTGCCTTTCATTTATGTTATTTTACTGTGTTCATGGCCGTAAATTTGGCCTTAAACTATACTTATTTATCTATCTATCTAATATGCAGAATAACTGAACCAAACACATTTTGCACGCAGACCAGCTATAATTTACCCCCCCCCTAATGTCCAAATCTATAGCCCAAATTTATTTCTAAAGTAACGCAGAAACTAACAAAAAACCGGTGTGTTATCAAATTTTACACAGCATAAACTTGAGTGAATGGCGCATAATACACAAGTACCAAAATTCCTTCCTTCTACGGAAATTAAAAAAATAGAACTCAAATAAAATTCTCAAATTTGGAAAGCCTTATTTTCCACTGGGTATTTATAGGGGGTATTTTCCGCGGGGGGATAATCGCCGGGGGGGGGGGAGAGTAAACGCCTAGAACCCACCCAGCCACACAATAATAACAAATCTCCATACAAACACACTTCCAACCATCCCAGAACAAACAAAATTAACAACTTAAAAGGCTAAGAACAACGTACAAAATTAAAAAAAAAACTTGATAAAAACGCAATTTCAACAGTTTACGGAGTTCTGGTAAGAAGCTACACCATATTAATTCAGTTGGCAAAAGCTCCCGAATTAGAAATCCAACATGTAATACTAAAACTTGATCCAGTAGTTATAACCAATGGTCTACACATCAAACGAGAACTCCAAGTTTCATAATCATGAAGAGATGATGCACATGTGAAAAGCAAAATAATGTTTTTTTTTGTGCATTTGTACAAAGATATTGCAAATTGCATGCACACCTCGCATGTTGAGCAGCAATAAGCTTTTTAAATAAGCAAATAATAATTCCAGCGTTCATATTTTGGTCGGGTGTTTGCTTGTTCCAGTGTCTGGCTTTGTCTGTTTGTATTTGTATGTGTTTTTGTCACTCTCAATATCTACATCTGTGAGTATGTTCTCATCCCCGAGCCTGTCTTTGTCGCCTTTTAGGTCTTAATCTGCAGGGTCGTATACGTGTTTGTCTCTCTCACTCTCTTTACCCGTGTGTGTGGGTGGGGGCTTGCTTGTCCCAGTATATGACTTTCTGTTTTGGTGTGTCTAAATCTGTGTGTTTGTACATGTTTTTGTCTCTCTCACTCTCAGTGCCTGTGTCTCTGGGCGGTGTGTTTGCTTGTCCCAGTTTTTGTATTTCTCTGTTTTTATCTCTGAGTCTTAGTGTTTGTTTGTGTTTTTGTCTCTCTCACTCTGTTCCTGCGTGTCTGGGCGGGTGTTTGCTTGTCCCAGTGTCTGTCTTCGTCTGTTTGTATGTCTGATTCAGTGTGTTTGTATGTGTTTTTGTTGTTCTGGTCTTAAGAAGGCATAATTATTTAACTTAATTGTTAACACAACATATTATAACGTAATTATTTATCGAAGTCTTTATTTGTGAAAAGAAAAACTGTTAAAATGACAAGCCAATCATTACATCAATTATCTGCTCCCACCTAAATCATCTGGCAAGTGACTCCTCTCCAGTTAATGTCCTATATTATCAGTAAGGACTATATCAACTTCGATAGTTGTTCCATAAGGTATATAAATGCTGCATTGTAAATAAAGAGACAAGTCATAGCCCTAATTTTTGCTACACCAAAACCAAGAAAATGCATCAATTTTAATTGGAATTTCTTGCAAAATGAATAAAATATACTTGGGCATAGTGCAATTAACTGGGTATTAATTCAATCATATTTATTCTCAAATCAAGGGTTGGCAAAATAAAAGTTTATGCAAAATAACGTGTACTTAAGTTTATTAAAAGAGGCTTACTTAAAAGTAGAAGCTATATGTAGATGAAAACATTTTTACTGATATAGCCTGTATGAATTTGTACTTCCTCAAAACAGTCAAAAGGTTCAGTCTTTTCAAGGTAATATAAAAAGATTGCATCACTGGCGATTAGGAATTTGACCTGAATTGAATTGGATTAAACTTTATTAAACAAAACAAAAAAAACAACACAATTTAATCATTTGACAAGTAGCCTTTCAAGAAGAAACAAAGCTCTGAGGACGAACGACTACAACAACCAATATCAATAATTTCATCTAAATAACTCAATATATAAACATATACATACACAAACATGTATACACATATAATAATAACAAGTAAAATAAATATCAAAAATCGATCTCTCTCGTCAAAAAAAATTTATATATATATATATATATATATATATATATATATATATATATATATATATATATATATATATATATATATATATATATATATATATATATATATATATATATATATATATATATATATATATAAATGTATTAAAATAAATAAAAATAAACAAAGACTACACAATACTATAGTTCCTCATCCTCCCCTCCCTATAAATACTTCTTTAATCTTTTCTTAAATTGCTGTAGATGTTCAGCCTCCTTAATACTCACCGGAAGCACATTCCAAACACTCGGTCCCACATAGCGATTCGTAAATCCTGCCCGAGTACTCTGCCCAGGCTCAATCACAAGGTTATCCACATTTCTAGTACTATACTCATGTAAGCAACTATTACTCTTATAAAAATGAGAAAACAAATGTCTGGGAATATATCATCCCAACCTTGACACACAAAAATTACAGCCTGATAATCCCTGAGCTGTCCAACATTCATCACTCTTAAATTTCTATAGCACATCTCTGTATCATTAAAAATTTTCACATATTTTCCAATTATTCTAACCACTTTATTTTGAAAAATTTGGATACGTTTATAATTAGAGTAGAAATTACTTGCCCATAAAACACAACCATATAAAATATAAGGAATAACTATTGTATGATATAAAAGAAGTAAAATTTTATTTGGAAGAAAATTTTTCAACCGACGAGTAACTCCAACTTCTCTAGCCAGTTTAGTAGCAACTAAATCGCTGTGCCGTTTCCAAGATAAATTACAATCCACATAAAAACCAAGGTATCGCACACAATTTACCTGATTCAATGGCTCTCCACTCATTAAAATTTTTCCACCAAGGTCAATCCGTGTTCCCACTCTATAATACACCGTAAAATTAGTTTTACTCACATTGACTGATAAAAGGCTAAGACTAGTGAATATATAAAGTTGAGCCATTACACTACTAACCTTTTCTATTAAAGATTCAACACAACGACTAGAAAAGACAAGAGCAGTATCATCTGCAAACGAAGTATGGCAAGCACCCGGCAAGTAGACTCTCATCGTACCAAAATAAATAACATAAAGCAGTGAGCCTAGAACAGAACCCTGCGGAACACCACCTTTCATAAAATACTGCCCACAAATAACATCACTTAATATAACTCTAACCTACCTTCCAGTTAAAAAACTTTCAAACCACTTCAGATGTAAATCTCTGACGCCCAAACATTCTAATCTACGTTATAAAATATTAAAATCTACTGTATCAAATGCCTTTTCAGAATCCACAAATACTGTAAGAGCAAGTTCATATTTTTCAAGATGAGTACTCACTAAATCCGAGAGGTGCTGCACAGCATGGGACGTCGAGGGATTCTTCCTGAATCCAAATTGTGTTTCGGAAAGAAGTCCTTTTATTGTCAAAAAAACATACACACGACGGTGCACAATTTTCTCTATTATCTTAGAGTATAATGGTAGGATTGAAATTGGTCTCCAGTTCTGTATGTTCGACTTCATACCTCCTTTATGCAGTGGGATCACTTTCGCTTCTTTTAAGGCGTCCGGGAATGTTCCTGTTTGTAGTGAAACGTTTGTGATATGAAGCAAACAGGGTAAAAGGTAAATCATAACTGCTCTGATTGCACGAAGATTCAATCCATCAATGCCAGCTGAGTTAGATTTAATTGACTTGATCACCTTTTCTAATTCATTATTAGTACATGACTTAAATTGAAAGTTCAGGCCCTCTCCTCTATAGACACAAAATTCCTCCTTCTGGAACTGATCCTTATGTACTCTACCTATTTGCTGTGTAATTTCCCCAACCTCTGATAAAAATACTTACCAAAACTGATCTGCAATTGAATGTTTGTCTGTAGTTTCCAAGCCATCAATTTCAAGTGTATTAAGTTCAGAATTTTTCTTACTTCCCATAATCTTATTAATAACTCCCCATGTTCCTTTGATGTTATCACGATTCTCAAGTAATTTTTGCTCATAATACAGCTTCTTAGCTTTCCTTCTCAGATAGTTCCCTTTACTTCTTGATAGTCTGAATAACTCAATATCCCCATCATTTTCTGAATTCAGATATTGTTCATACAAAAAATTCCAATTCTCAATCTCATTTAAAATATCTTTATGTATCCATGGTTTACGTGGTTCTTGTTTTTTCCGCTTCACTGTTCTAACTGGGCATGTTCTTCAAAAATAGGTTGGACAATAGAACTCATTATATCAAAAGCCTGTGACTCATCACCTTCGATTTCAAGAACTGGCTGCCACCTAAGACAACTCAACTCCTCTGCAAACTTTTCCCAATTCTCTTTTTTCAGCTTTCGCACTTTATTTCTGTTTATTGTATATGCTTTTTTCTTTACACAAGCAATCTTTCCAACAACCGGTAAATGGTCCGAACAAGGGTAAATTATAACATCAGCGTAATTTAAACTTTAAACTCACAGATTCAGGTACTTTAAACTCACAGATATTATCAATTAATGTAGCAGAATGATTAGAAATCCTCATGGGTAAACTCACCTAAGGGTAAACATCATAAGAAATCATAAAATTAAAAAAATTAAAATTATCTGATCTAAAATCTAAAAGGTTAAAATCTCCCATAAAAATAAAATCTAAACCTGTAGCTGACACTCCCCTCATCAGTTCCTCAAAACCATCAGAAACCTCCTCCAAGCGAGCACTAGGCGGCCTATATACCACAACAAATAACAAATTCTTATTATTCATTACTAATTCCAATAAAAAAAACTTTCCATCTTACCTTCAATCCAAATTATTAAATCATCCCTTATCTTAAAACTCAAATTCATCCTTACCAAAAACCCAAGGCCACAACGATTCATTATAGCCCGAGACATTACTTCTAGCTGGTAACCAGGAACAGAATAAGCCGAGAGAGACTGATCCTTACTCAAGAACGTTTCACAAATTCCAATTATATCAAGTTCACAATGCGAATCCTCAATCAACTGTCAAATGTCCAAATAACCAGTCGTAACGTGGCAATTCCATGTGCAAACACGAAGCATTCGTTCATCTTTATCTGAACTACAACCATTCTTTGATGGCCTTACAAACGTACTTTGCCTTATAGTTTTAAACTGATTAGGCATAAAATCATCACGTCCAATAGGAATGTTAACATGATCCTCTATCAGGAACTAATTTTCTACATATCTTTCCAATGCATTATTTGAACCGTTATTCATCATGGATTCTAATTACCATCCAACACACCAACGGACACGAACAAAGAAAACACAACAAAAACAATAATAATAAAACAACAGCAAAACACATACGCAAGAAAAAGAAAAAAAAGAGAAGAAAAAAGAAGAAACTAAGGGGGGGGAGGTACATGAAAAAAAAAAAAAAAAATTATATCTAGTACAATTAACAAACAACCACTCAATTAACATTTCACAATGTGTCAGCAAGTAACTTCACTCTTTTTCGGTTCATATCGCCTTGCTGGCGCATAAAAATGCACCCACGATCTGACCAAACATTTTTATACCATAACATTCACGTGCACCGTCTAGGATTGACTTTTTCCTTTTTGTCAGGTATTCACTAACGAAAATACCATAAGCAATTTCTTATTCACGAACTTCACAAGGACAGGAGCCACAGGGTTAATAGAATTGCTTGGGGCAGTGGGGTTCATAGGTCAGAATTTGGTAGCCTTTAATACTTGAGACTGAGTTGTAGTTGACAGTCTCATCTTGTTCACAATAGTATCAAATACAGCCACATTTAACTCAATTCCTGGAGTTTGCTTTAGTCCAGAAAATACTAATGAAACCAGCAGCTTCTCCTGCTCGGAATCGTCCAGCTTTTCTTCAAGTTTTTCAACACGAGATTCAAGAGACTCAATTTGCCCTTTAAGGCCTACTAGGACCTTTTTTAATTTGCTTAAATTAACCACTGTATTCTAGTTCGACTGAATCATAAATCTCTGTCGCAATAAGCTGAATATTTATAGTGTCCATAGACTGAGTAATTATTGACGCGCCATCATTTAACGCACTAATTTTCTCCATTACTTTTTTCTGAATGTCCTGCATAAAATTTGATTTAATTTTCTCTACTTCTACTTGAGTAGTCAAGCAGATTACGAATAATCGAAGTGTCTAGGCCTACAGAACCTGCAGTTCCTTCTGTATTTCCGCTATTCTCGTTGACCTTTTTTATAAACTCAATGTAAATATAAATATATTCATAATGTAAATATAAATGTAAATATATGTGGTAGAAAAAATATTCTACCACACTAAAGCTTTATCATCTATCAAAATGAATACTTGTTTATAGCAAATTATTTTTATTCTAAACAATTCCAAGGAGACTTACCAGTCCAGCATGTACAGTGGCTTCTTCAATGTATTTTGCAATGCCAGTGACAAAAGCAGTCCGATCTTCAAAATTAGTATCAAAGTTTGCCTGATAAGTAATACTGCAACCTTGTGCTTCAATAACAGGTTGCTGGTCAGGAAGGGGAAGTTCATCTAGTACTTCAACATTTGACAGAGCATCACGAATTGTCACTCTTTCTGTTGCCATATTTGCCTACAAAGTTGCAAATAATGGTATATAACTTTAGAATTATACCTGTACACAAGAGGAGAGGATACCCTCATCTGCTTGAGATTATTCTTAAAAACATCCACCCAAGAAATTTGGAAAACTTAAAGCCTAAAAACTGGTTTTTTAGTACCCCTCTTCCCCCTACGGAAAAATCCTTCTACATCTTCATAAAACATGAACTTCCATCGTCTGCAGGCCCAGAGACTGGTAGAACTAAAATAAAAAGGCTCTTCTTACAATTAATCAAAAAAAAACTTTCCGAAAAATAAGTTTTTCAAAGAAAAGTAAAGGCCATTTTAAACTTCAGCTCAGCAGATGCAAATACCTGTTAAAATTCAAACTCAAAATGACCAGAAATTACTATTAAAGAATAAATAAAACCAAAAACGAAAAGAAATTAAATAAACAATTATAGCAAAAATATACAAAAATTAATAATATAAATGAATAAACAGATCTTAAAGCGATTAATGCTTATATTTAATATTAATATCAATCTTAAAACGAAAAAAAAAATAGTTTGCTATTAAAGTATAAATAAAACTTGAAACGAACAGAAATTAAATAAACAATCAATGCAAACAAACATACAATAGATATTAATATAAATTAATAAATAAATATTAAAATGAGTAAAGCTGAAATTGAATATGTAAATCAAGCTTGAAACGAACACAAATCACTGCAAGCAAGAATATGGATATCACCTCCTTCTCTCACTGTAAAAATCTAAAATTTGCTTCGTCTTTAGCACTCTACGGAAAACCTATTTTATGACAAATATTTTCTTTTGTACTTAATATTGAAAATAAACATTGGTATTATAGTAACATTTTGAACTGATGAGCTTTCAGCAATTAATATTATTATACATCAAATATTCAGTTTAATTTATTAGCTCTTTTTAAAGTTTTTCAAGACGAATATAGTTTCACTACAAACAAGCATTTGGATACTGCCTCCTTCCTTAACTGTAAATAAAAACCAAAAGCCTACTGCGTCATTGGCACTTAACTGAAACCGAATTATATCACAAATATTTTCTTTTCCAGATCTTACAGCATTGAAAATAAAAATAAAATTACAGTGAAATAAATTCTTAAACGGATGGATCTTTCAACAATTAATAATATTACATATCAAATATTAAATTTGATGTTGTTTATACTTTCCAAGACTGTTCAAGACGCATATAGTTTTCAGTAAAGCGCCAATGACGCAATAGGTTTTAGACTTCTACAGTGAGAGAAGAATGTCATACTCAAATTTTAGTTTGTAGTGATTTTTCTTTCTTTCAAACTTGATTTGCATATTCAATTTAAGTTTCACTCGTTTTAAGATTTATTTATTAATTTACATTAATACCTATTGTATGTTTGTTTGCATTTATTGTTTATTTAATTTCCGTTCGTTTTAAGTTTCATTTATGTTTCAAAAGGAAAATTTTTTTTTTTCGTTTTAAGCTTGATTTTCATATTCAATCTCAGCATTACTCGCTTTAAGATCTATTTATTCATTTATATTATTACTTGTTGTATGTTTTTTGCTATTATTGTTTATTTAATTTCTGATCGTTTTGGGTTTCATTTATTCTTTAATAGTAAAATCTGGTCGTTTTGAGTTTGAATTTTAACAGGTATTTGTGTCTGCTGAGCTTAAGTTTAAATGGCTTTTAATTTTATTTTATAAACTTATTTTTCGGAAAGTTTTTTTTAAATTAATTTTTGTTCGTTTTTGATTGCAAAAAGTTTCAAGTTTTTAAAAATTCCTTATTTCAAAATCAAAAAAAAAAAAAAAAAAATCTGATGTTCATCAAAGTTCAAAACTGGTATCAAAGTAACAATATCAAAGTTAAAAGAAGGGTTTGTGTCAACCTCAGAGTTTTATTATCTGATGTTTGAACTATTTTAAATAAAATGGCTTTCTCACAATTTTATCGGATGGGTTTGGGGAAAAAGGGCGGGGGGGGGGGGGCTAATTAGCCTTCGGTCTCTTGACTCTTTAAAAGTGAAGTAGAACTTTTTGTTTTCAATCAAATGAGCCCCTTCTGAAGTTTATACGAGCATCCCTTCTATAAGAACCATATATATCCCCAGAGTATAACTTACAACGCCTGTCCCTGGACCCAGGGAGTTGTGGTTGAACTATTTCTTACAAAATGGTCACCTCAAATTTTTATCGGATGGGTTTATCCATCCGATGAACCCAAAGGACGGGAGGACGTGGAGGGCGGGAGGGGCTAGTTGCCCTCCGATCTTTTCTCACTCTCAGAAAATGAACTACAATTTTTAATTTCCATTCAAATAAGCCCTCTCTGAAATTTATACGATCATCCCTTTCAGAAGAACCATATATGGCCCCAAGGCTTAGTTTAAAATGTCTGCCCCCGGGCCCTGGGGGGATGTGTCGACACCGGAGTTTTTGTCATCAGACCTTTAACCTATTTTGAAAAAATGGCTCTCTTAAAGTTCTTATCGGATGGGCTTGAGAAAAATAGGGCGTTGAGAGAGGGCTATTTGTCCTTCGATCTCTTTTGACTCTTAAAAAGTGAACGAGAACTTTCAATTTCCAATCATATGAGCCCTCTCCGAAGTTTATACAAGTATACCTTCCATAAGGACCATATATGACCCCATAGCAATACTTTGAACGCCTTCCCCGGGCCCTGGGTGGGTGTCGACACAGGAGTTTTTCTTATCTGACCTTTGAACTATTTTTAACGAAATGGTCATACGTAAAGAAGTTTTTGTTATATGATCTTTGAACTATTTTTAACAAAATGGCTAGGGTACCTCAAAATTTTTATGTATTTGGGGAAAAAGAGCTTGGGATGGCGAGGGGGGCTAGTTGCCCTCCGATCACTTTTGACTCTTAAAAAGGACACCAGAACTTTCGATTTCCAACCGAATGAGCCCCATTTGAAGTTTATACGACGACCCCTTCTATATGAAGTGCCTCTGGGAAAAAAATAAATGGAGTGTGGGGGGAGGCTAGCTGCCCTCTAATCACTTTTGATACTTAAAAGGTGAATTAAAACTTTCAATTTCCAATCAAATGAGCCTTCTATGAAATTTATACGAGCACCCCTTCCATAACAACCATATTTGCCCCCAGGGCAGAACTTACAATGCATATCCCCGGGCCCTGGAGGGGGGGGGGCAGTGTCGACACGGGAGTTTTTTGTTATCTGAACTTTGAACTATTTTTAACAAACTGTCTATCTCAAAATTTTTATCTGATGCATTTAGGGCGTTGAGGGGGGGGGCTAGTTGCCCTCCGATATCTTTTGACTCTTAAAAAGTGAAGAAGAACTTTCAATTTCCAATCAAATGAGCCCTCTCCAAAGTTAATACGAGCATCCCTTCCATAGAACTATATATGCCCCTAGAGCATTGCTCATAACACCTGCCTCCGGGCCCTGGGGGGTTGCGTCGACTCAGAAATTTTCTTATCTGACCTTTGAACTATTTTTAATGAAATGGCTATTATAAAAGTTTTATCGGATGGGCTTGGGGAAAAAAAGGTGTGTGTGTGGGGGGGGGGGCGCTATTTTCCCTCGGATATCTTTTGACTCTTAAAAATTTAACTAGATCTTTCAGTTTCCAATCAAATGAGCCCTCTCTGAAGTTTATACGAGCATCTCTTTCATAAGAACCATATACACCCCTAGGACAACTCTTACAACGCCTATCCCCCGGGCCTGGGGGACCTTTTGTTACCTAATTTTTGAACAATTTCCAAAAAACTGGCTATCAAAATTTTTAGCAGATGGGTTCAGGGAAAAAAGGGCATGGGGGGCTAGTTGCCCTTAACTCTCTTGACTCTTAAAAAGTAAATTAGAACTTTCAATTTTCAATCAAATGAGCCCTCTATGAAGTTTATACGAGCATCCCTTTCATAAGAACATACATACCCTTAGGGAATAACTTAGAACACCTTCCCCTGGTCTCTGGTGGTTTGTATTGACACTGGAGTTTTTCTTATCCGACCTTTGAACTATTTTTAACAAAATGTCTATCTCAAAATTTTTATCAGATGGGTTTGGAAAAAGAAGGCATGGAGGGGAGGCTAGCTGCCTTCGGATCTCTTTTGACTATTAAAGTCAGCTCGAACTTTCAATTTCCAATCAAATGAGCCCTCTCTGAAGTTTATGCGAGCATCCCTTTTATAAGAACCATATATGCCCCAGGGCATAACTTACAACGCCTGCCCCCGGGCCCTGGGGGGTTGTAACGACACCTGAGTTTTTGTTATCTGTCTTTTGAGATATTTTTAACTTAATAGCTATCTCAAAATTTTTATTGGATGCATTGGGGAAAACGGGGCGTGGGGGGGGGGGGGGCTAGTTGCCCTCTAATCTCTCTTGACTCTAAAAAACTGATCTAATCAAATGAGCCCTCTCTAAAATTTTTACGAGCATCCCTTCAACAAGAACCATATATTCCCCCAGGGCATAACTTACAACGCCTGCCCTCGGGCCCTGGGGGGCGCTGTCAGCCCCGGAGTTTTCGTTATATGGTCTTTGAACTATTAAAAAAAGGCCATCTCAAAGTTATTATCGGATGGGTTTGAGGAAAAAGGGCATGGAGGGGTGGGGGGGGCTAGTTGCCCTTCAATCTCTTTTGACTCTTAAAAAGTGAACTAGAACTTTCAATTTCCAATCAAATGAGCCCTCTTTGAAGTTAATACGAGCATCCCTTCCATAAGACCCATATATGCCCCCAGGGCATAACTTACAACGCCTGTCCCTGGACCCTGGGGGGTTGTGTCGATACCGGAATTTTCTATATGATCTTTGAACTATTTTTAACAAAATAGCTATGTCAAAATTTTTATCAGATGCATTTAGGAAAAAAAGGTTGGGGGAGAAGCTGGTTACCCTCCGATATCTTTTGACGCTTAAAAAGTGAACTAGAACTTTCAATTTCGAATCAAATGAGCCTTCTCTGAAGTGAAGGCGCGCATTCCTTCTATATGAATCAAATATGGCCCCAGGGCATAGCATATAACCCGTGCCGTGAGGACTGTGGGGTGAGTGTCCTGCTCAAACATATAATTTCCAGAACTTTCAACTACGTTGAACAACATGGCTATATAAAAATTTTGGTTGGATGTGTTTGGGGAAATGGTGGGCGTGGAAGGGGTGTTAGTTGCCTTCCAATCATTTTCGACTATTAAAAAGGGAACTAGCCATTTCAATTTCCAATCGATTGAGCCCTTTCTGAAGTTTCTACGACAACATTTTCTATAAAAACCTTATATGCCCCCAGGGCATAACTTTCAACCCTTGACCTGAGGGCTGTGGGGGGGGGGGGGTTGCTATCCTCAAACACCTAATTTCCTGAATTTTCCACTACGTTGAACAAAATGGCTATCTCAAAATTTTGATTGAATGTGTTTGGAGAAAAGGTGGGCGTGAGAGGGGCGTTAGTTGCTAGTAAAAAAAGGCACTATTAGTCGACTATTAAAAAAGGCACTAGTCCTTTGAATTCCCAATCGAATGAGTCCTTTTTGAAGTTTCTACGACAAAGCTTTCTATAAAAAACCGTATATGCCCCCAGAGCATAACTTGGCTATCTCAAAATATTGATTGGATGTGTTTGGGAAACTGGTGGGCGTGGAAGGGGTGTTAGTTGCATTTCAATCACTTTTGACGCTTAAAAAGGCCACTAGAGCTCTCGATTTCCAATCGAATGAGCCCCCTTTGAAGTTGCTACGCCGAACCCTTCCATATGAAGTGCCTCTGGGAATAAAAATAATAAATAATAATAAAAAATTGGAGCCGTATGGCCTTTACTATAGATTAAATAAAAAAAACAAGTTTTTTAAACTGAAAGTAAGGAGCGACATTAAAACTTAAAACGAACAGAAATTATTCCGTATATGAAAGGGGCTGTCCCCTCCTCAACGCCTCGCTCTTTACGCTAAAGTTTTTTATTGTTTTAAAAAATAAAGTTGTGAGACAGAGTCAAACTTTAGCGTAAAGAGCGTGGCGTTGAGGAGGGGACAGCCCCTTTCATATACGGAATAATTTCTGTTCGTTTTAAGTTTTAATGTCGCTCCTTACTTTCAGTTTAAAAAACTTGTTTTTTTTATTTAATTTCTGATCGTTTTTTAGTTAATGCAGCTTTTATTTGCATAAAAATTTTACTTTTCTTTTGCTAAATGGATGTCTTTACAAATTAACTTACGTAACTAACTTCTATATTCGTATACTTTTCTTCTGTCAAAAAATACAAAGTTGTAGATTTTTGCAGATATGAGCTTGAAACCTATGTAATAGGGTTTTCTGATAAGCCGAATCTGACGGTTTAATTTTCATTAAAATTCTTTCCATTGTAGGGGATGTTTCCCCCCTCTTTAAGAGATTTAGTAAATTTTCTCAGGATCGTAGCATTTGATGAGTAATACTAAACTTAATAAAATTTATATATTTAGGATCAGCATTATAAACACATTCTTTTGATACATTTATTGACATCAAAATTTCGTTTTTAAAAGTTTCGATTACTATTGAGCCGTATCGCATGTTTTTTTATTGTTTTTTTTATTACGTATATGTTATTACTTATATGAAGGGGTTCTCCCCTTAGTCAATACCACGCTCTTTACGTTAAAAGTAAAAAAAAATTTTGATTCACAAACCCCTGAATCACAAAGGCCGTTTAATTAGAATAGATAGCTCTTTTGAAAGCACTAAAAAAAAACTGTAGCGTAAAGAGCAAGGTATTGACTTGGGGGAGAACCCCCTCACATACGTTATAATTTCTGTTCGTTTTAAGTTCTAATTAAATAAAAAAAACAAGTTTTTTTAACTGAAAGTAAGGAACGACGTTAAAACTTAAAACGAACAGAAATTATTCCGTATATGAAGGGGGCTGTCCCCTCCTCAACGCCTTGCTCTTTACGCTAAAGTTTTTTTATTGTTTAAAAAAATAGAGTTGTGAGAAAGTCAAACTTTAGCGTAAAGAGCGAGGCGTTGAGGAGGGGACAGCCCCCTTCATATACGGAATAATTTCTGTTTGTTTTAAGTTTTAACGTCGTTCCTTACTTTCAGTTAAAAAAACTTGTTTTTTTTATTTAATTTTTGAACGTTTTTGAATTAATGCAGGTTTTGATTTTGGCTCACCGTACATGAATAATTAAAACAAAATTTGCATATTATATTTGGTTAAATGGCTTTCTCGAAACTTGTTTAATCTTATTTACGAACGTTTTTATTAGTAATAAATATACGTAACTTAGAATTAACTTACGTAACGAACTTCTATATTCATAAATTTTTAACACGTATATTAGGGGGTTCGCCCCCTAGTCAATACCCTGCTCTTTAAACTATAGTTCGAATTTTTTTTCCAGTTCTTTAAAAATGACCTCTTAATCACAATCAGTTGATCAGTTGAAAAACTTGTTTTTTTTTATTTAATTCCTGATCTTTTTCTTTAATAATGCTGTGAAATCCGGCGCCCCCTTCATAGCAATGTCCCTTCCCCCATGAAAACTTCCTTCATGGAAAGATCCTTCCATATAGCCCCCGACCCTCTCCTTCCCCCACCTACCAGAAAAAATCTCCTCTGAAAAAGTCTGTATACTTCCCAATAACCAATACTATATGTTAACATAGAGTAAAGTTCATAACTTTCAGCCCTCCCCCTGGGGCCTTTGGGGGATTAAGTCATACTAAAATACATTTTTATCATATTTTTGACCATGTTGTACAAAATGGCTATCTCAAAATTTTGATTGGGTGATTTTGGGAAAAAAAATGAGCGTGGGAGGTGACCTAGTTGCCATCCATCTTTTTTGGTCACTTAAAAAGGGCAATAGAACTTTTAATTTCCGTTCCAATGAGCCCTCCCACGATATTCTAGGACCACTGGGTCGATACGATCACCCCTGGTAAAAAAAAAAAAAACAAAAAAAAACAAACAAATAAACACGCATCCGTGATCTTTCTTCTGGCAAAAAATGGAAAATTCCACAGTTTTGTAGATAGGAGCTTGAAACCTCTACAGTAGGGTTCTCTGATACGCTGAATATGATGGTGTGATTTTCATTAAGGTTCTATAACTTTTAGGGGGTCTTTCCCCCTTTTTTTGAAAATCAGCCAAATTTTCTCAGGAGCGTAACTTTCGATGGGTAGTACTAAAACTTATGAAAGTTATTTATTTGAAATCAGAATTAAAATCTGATTCTTTTGATATATCTATTGGTATTAAAAATCCGTTTTCTAGAGTTTCGGTTACCATTGAGCCGGGTCACTCCTTACTTACAGTTCGTTACCACGAACTGTTTTATATTCCTTCTTACATTTCAGTTGAAAAAACTTGGTTTTTTTTTTATTTAATTTCTGATAGTTTTTTAAATAATGCTTGGAAATCCGGCACCCCCTTCATAGAAATTTCCCTTACCCCAAAGGAACATCCTCCCCGGAAATATTCTCCAGATTAATCCCATCCTCTAGCCCCCCCCCCCCCTCCAGAAAAAATCCTTCCTGAAAATGGTTGTATACTTCCCAATAACCAATAAATAATGCTGGCAAGTCCGGCGCCCCCTTCATGGCAATTTCCCTTCCCCCATGAAAACTTCCTTCATGGAAAGATCCTTCCATATAGCCCCCGACCCGCTCCGTCCCCCCCCTACCAGAAAAAATCTCCGCTGAAAAAGGCTGTATACTTCCCAATAACCAATACTATATGTTAACATTGAGTAAAGTTCATAACTTTCAGCCCTCCCCCTGGGGACTTTGGGGGATCAAGTCATCCTAAAAGATATTTTTATCATATTTTTGACCATGCTGAACAAAATGGCTATCTCTCAATTTTGATCGGGTGACTTTGGAAAAAAATGAGCGTGGGAGGGGACCAAGTTGCCCTCCATTTTTTGGTCACTTAAAAAGGGAATTAGAACTTTTAATTTACGTTCCAATGAGCCCTTCCACGATATTCTAGGACCACTGGGTCGGTACAATCACCCCTGGGGGAAAAAAAAAACCAAACAAACAAACAAACAAATAAACACGCATCCGTGATCTTTCTTCTGGCAAAAAATGGAAAATTCCACATTTTTGTAGATAGGAGCTTGAAACCTCTACCGTAGGGTTCTCTAATACGCTGAATATGATGGTGTGATTTTCATTAAGGTTCTACAACTTTTAGGGGGTCTTTCCGCCTTTTTTCGAAAATCAGCCCAATTTTCTCAGGCGCGTAACTTTTGATGGGTAGCACTAAACTTGATGAAAGTTATATATTTGAAATCAGCATTGAAATCTGATTCTTTTGATATATCTATTGGTATCAAAAACCCGTTTTCTAGAGTTTCGGTTACCATTGAGCCGGGTCGCTCCTTACTTACAGTTCGTTACCACGAACTGTTTGATTGTGCTGAGATATCTAGAAATAGGGAAGATCCCCAGGGATGAGCTTCCAGTGAAATGATAATAATTCCCTGTGTTTAACACTGAAACGCCTCTAATGGAAGTATATTGATCAAACATTTTGTGGTAAAGTAGGGAGCAAATTGGCCTAATAGCAACTGAAACTCTAAAAAAAGAATTTTTTATAACAACTATTAGTCAAATAGTTTGTGGTAACAAGCTGTAATTAAGGAGTGACGCAGCTCAATAGTAACCAAAACTAGGCTAAAAAACGAAAGTTTGATATCAATAGATACATTAAAAGAACAGGCTTGTTATGCTGATTCCATACATATGAGATGCATTAAATTTTATTGTTACTAACCAAAAGCTACAAGAAAAAGGGGAAAACACCCCTTAAAAGTCAAGGAATCTCAATGAAAATCACACCAACACATTCAGAAAATCAGGGAACTCTACAGTAGACGTTTCAAGCTCCCATCTACAAAAATGTGGACATTTATATTTTTGCCATTAGAAAGATCACAATTGCATGTTTATTATTTTTTTTCTAGGGGTGATTGCATTGAGCCAATAATACTAAAATATCAAAAGAAGGCCCCTTCAAATGTAGATTAAATCTTCTAGTGACCTTTTTAAGTGACCAAAAAGATTGTAGGGCAACCAGCCCCCCTCCCCTTCCCCCTTTCCCCTAAGTCACCTTATCAAAATTTTGTGACAGCCATTTTGTTCAGCATAGTTGAAAGTTTAAGGAGCATTGCTTTGAAGATAACATGACCCCCCCTCCCCTACAACCCTGCAGAAAGGTCTGTAAGAGTAGTAAAGCATTAATAGATATCACGGGTGGTTGCGTAATTTGTCTTATCTCTAGCATGTACAAGAATATACACTACAGTTTGACGTGCACATTGCAAATAACCGTGCAAACCTATAAAGTGGTCAAACACGTTTTGAAACTATAGTCAAGGTTGTATAAGACAATCAGACTGGATATTGCTATATATTTCAAACTTACATGGAATTTCACAAGAATATGCACTACAGTTTCACGTGGACATTTTAAAAAAGCTGGCAAACCTATAAAGTGGTCAAAACATGTTTTGAAACTACAGTCGAGGTTGTATAACACAATTAGACTGGTTTTTTTTGCTATTGATATCAATTTCACAAGAATATACAGTACAGTTTCACGTGGACATTTTAAAAAGCTGGCAAACCTATAAAGTGGCCAAACACGTTTTGAAACTATAGTCAAGGTTGTATAAGGCAACCAGACTGGTTTTTGAGGCAACACCCATTTTTTAGGGCCAATCAGAGAGAGAGAGTGGAGGTTACTCCATATACGATAACTTGATTGGTGATTGGATTCAAATAAAAGGAGTGATTTTCATTCGTCCTTGAGATTTTGTATAAAATGGCCATACCTTACGATTAAATTTTCATAATGATTTAACACATCAAGGATAACACATTTGATATTATTGACTTTGAAACTATGGATACATCGATCTATACTGTGAGTTCAGTTTACTAAAATTTTCTTAATTTATTTCCAAATAAAATCATTTTACCACCCCACTAGTAAATTCAAATTCAGGGGCATATCCCCCACCCCTCCCCCCAACAATACAAACTCTACAATATGATGATTATAGTCGATAGAAAACGTAAAATACGCTCTTTTTTTCTATTATGTAAACCCCATCTTCCCTCCCCTCCTCTGTTTACGAGTTTAATTCTTTAGAAATAGTTCTTTTCGATCAAAATGTCTTTTTCCCATTATCAAAAATAAAGTGTGCAAACATTTCTGGTCTAAATAAAACCACCCGTCTTTAATTATGTTAGAAAAAGGACGGTTCCAGAAACAGACTTCAGACGGATGTCTTATCGGTATGGATAAATGCCACATGTGATTAGGGACACTTTGAAAAAGAGATTCTTTTGTGGTCTAATTAAACGAGAGTAAATCCTTTGAAATGCAAAGCACAAGTGATGTTTGAACAATGTTGTCAATTTAAACTAGGGCCTATCGTTATAGTATACTAAAAAAGTTGATATTAAAATCGTTAATTAAAGAATAGTACACTAAACTCAGAATTGATATACAGTCAAATCGTATTCAAAATATTTTCTTGGGAAGAAATTTAGGTTTTATATTAATTTTGGATTTTAGCTCGCCTTTAACAAACTTAGTCATAGCTAGTTGAAACTGTGCATAAAAAAGACATAGAGCGCTACAAATATCAGAATCGGCTTTGGAGGACAATTTATGTCATGGGAGGATGTTTTTTAAATCCCCCTCCCCCCAAAACTCAAATTTTCCAAAATTTTACTTTAGAAGCTTTTTTAAATATTTCTAAAGCGCTAAGACATAGAGCGTTACAAACATCAGAGTCAACTTTAGAGGACAATTTATGTCATGGGAAGATATTTTGGAAATCCCCCTTCCCCCCAAACTCAAAATTTTCCAAAATTATACTTTAGAAGCTTTTTTAAATATTTATAAAGCACTAATAGATAGAGCGCTAAAAATATCAGAATCGACTTTAGAGGATAATTTATATTATGGGAAGATGTTTTTGAAATCTCCCTTCCCCCCAAACTCAAAATTTTCCAAGATTCTACTTTAGAAGCTTTTTAAATATTTCTAAAGCACTAAGACATAGAGCGTTACAAACATCAGAATCAACTTTAGAGGACAAATTATATTATGGGAAGATGTTCTTGAAATCCCCCCTTCCCCCCAAACTGAAAATTTTCCAAAATTCTACTTAAGAAGCTTTTTTAAATATTTCTAAAGCGCTAAGACATAGAGCGTTACAAACATCAGAATCGCCTTTAGAGGACAAATTATATTATAGGAAGATGTTTTTGGAATCCCCCTTCCCTCCAAACTGAAAATTTTCCAAAATTTTACTTTAGAAGTTTTTTTAATTTTTTTAAAGCGCTAAGACATAGAGCGTTACAAACATCAGAATCAACTTTAGAGGGCAATTTATCTGTAAAAGAGGGGTCATTATTTCCTTACTAAATTTTTCTTCTTTTTTTTAAGGAGGAGGATTCATACAATTACTCTTCCCCTGAAAAGAGAGCAAGATGGAACGGTGCCACATCGATGCAAGCTGCAAGGCCTTCTATTATCAGATATGCTGGTTCCATTACACATGCTCTGGACCAGCCAATGACCACACAGCTTTTAATGCCAGGAGCCTCTCTTGCCAGTGTCAGCTCTGCGCAAACCTCTATGCAACCTGGCAGAAAACTAAAAAGACAGGGATTGGCCTCTCATAATGCCTCAGTCCCGTCTACTCAAGATGGTGAGGTCAACCCCCTTCATGCTTTGCCAGGGCATTCAGGCATACAAGTGCAGTCTGAATTTGGAAATGTGAGCATTTTACCTCTACCTTCTACCTTATTATAGAAATATCTACCTATTTCTTTCTAACTTTTTTAGTCGTTTCTTTTCGCCATTTTTTTTTCAACACTCTAAGAGTGTGTATCAGAGATATTAAAATATTAACCACCCACCCCAAACCATTGTTTTAAATTTCTCTGCTCCCCTCAGAGATAGCTGAATATAATGTAATTTTTTTTGATTGTCAAAGAAAGCACTCTTTTGCTTCTTTCTGAACTTTCTGGGGGAAGGGTGGAGACAAGTATTTACTTAAATAATGCTAGGAGGGGGAAATTGAGTTTTGAGGATGGGGTGAAAAATGGCACTTATTCAATATCAGGGTAAACATACGACTTGAAATGCTTCAGCATAAATATGGTATTGCGTCTTTCTGAACTTTCTGGGGAGGGGGTGGGGGGGAGGCAAGTATTTAGTTAAAATAATGCAAGGAGGAATTAAGTTTTGAGGGTGGGGTGAAAAATGAACATGGTTTTTTAACTTAATAAAATAATGGTTATTTCACAAAGAAAATAAACTTTTTTTCTATAGAGTAATGAATTAGCACCGCCATCTTCATCAGATCATGAAACATCCATTTTTGGTGGACCTGAACCAATCCTCGCACCACCAATGGAGTTTAGAGATGAGCCTGCATTAGTTCTAGACACTATGGAGTGGCATAGGGGTTTTCTAAATGATTGTTTTGGGGACATGGCTAGCCTAGACGATTTAACTTGTGACATTGATATGGTGGGGGAACCAGAATGAACAAATAGATATACATGAGAGCATTTAGGTGTTATTAGTAGTAGTGCACCTGAACCGGGTCTTCATAAAGTAATTGTGTCACAGGATAAGACAGGCTGGTAGGATCATCTACCCCAGAATTCCCTGTAAGACATACTAACAGGCTTAGAGGATTTCATGCTACCTTCAACCATTGCAATTGAAAAAACTGAGGGTGGTGCTCTTGGCAATTCTGTGCTATCCCCCCCATTTTGGTTAATGATACAACTAGTAGTAGTAGTAGTAACATTATAGCAAAATCACCAGTATCACCACTTCCAGATTTTTTTCTTTCCGACTCCGCCTTGCACCAAACAAAGGTCTACAGCGCCAAATTCGGTGATCAATTTAACTCTCTAGTGTCAGGGGATATAACAGATCCCCTGGCCATTAAAAATTTATATACTAACAAAATTCGAGCCACTCTTAAACAACAGTAGGGGGTGTGAGGTGTGGGGGTCAGTTTAAAAGCATCAATAGCACTAAAAATATTTTTTTTAAATGAAAATGCGAGCGAGCTGTATTCGAAATACTGGCACACAGAGATGTTGGCAATTCACCCGCATTTATCAAATTATGAGGAGGTTTTTCTAAATTGGGTTAATAGCATTCAAACTAAGTGGGAAAATTATAACGAGGGGGGTAGTGGTTCGGTGGTTTTATTTATTGAAAGTTTAAACGTAGATATTTGTTGATTTAAAAAGAATTTTATTTTAAGAGGGGAAGTAAGGAATTTTGAATTAAAATATCATGCAAATTTAGAAGGATGTACGGGGATACAAAGAATCTGTTTCGATTCGATGTTACAGTTTTTCAAGTATGCATTTTTAATTGCCGCATACAGACCCCTGCCCGATAATCCATCTAAGAAAAAGTTGGACGAATTGGCAGTTAATGGTAGGGAGGGTTCAAAGTTCCCCATAGTAGGTTTTAATTGTTTAAATGGTCAATTTCCCGTGACACTAAAAGGAATAGATATTTTCGAGCAAGCCAATGCGCATTAAAAGATTGTTGTTATGGTTATGCTGTATTAAACCAAATTCGAGGAAGGCCACCGGTCCGATAAAAACGGCGTTTTATTTTCAGTGCGAGCTCCATCAATTGAATCAGTAGAATACTGGGTGTGGCTTCTATACACGCCTCACCAAGAGCCTGATTCAATTGGACATTTTAATCCAATTACTGATATTAGTAGGGTTCTAAGTGTGGGTAAAAAGGGGAAAGGTGTATGTTATTACTGTCCAACATGCCTCTCAAGATTTCGCTCTGATTTAAAGTTAAAGCATCACATGAAACACTGTAAACGACATGGATACCAGGCTGTGGAGGCCGGTGAACTTTCCAGGGGAAATTTGACACTGAGGAAATTTGCCAGGATTCCAGTTCAAAAATTCTTTTGTTTTGTCTTACTTTGTCAACTCAATTTTTGGGTTAAGGGGAATTGTCTGGGGGGATTTTTAACCACGTTGGAATTGCCAAGAGTATATTTCTGTAGGGGGGGGATTTTTCACAGGAGAAATTCTCCATGGGGGAGTTTTCTGCAGGAAATATTTTCCAAGGAGAAGGGTATTTCTGGTGTAATTTCAAAACAATCAGAGATTAAAGTCTTTTTCAAATGAAAGTGCACTAAGAAAAAATTTTCACCTGGAGTTGTCTCCAAAAAAATTCAGCCAGAATAAAACAGTCTGGGGAAATTTTTCTGGCGGAATGGGGGGGGGGGTAATTTTCCATAAGAGAAGTTAATTGTCCATGGAGAGGAGCCAGATTTACTCGGATTAATTAAAACAATCAGAAATTAAATAGAAAATCATGTTTTTTCAACTGAAAGTAAAGAGCAACATCAAAACTTATTTTTACGTTGATTTTGAATATATACAAAATTCATTAAGTGAATATACAAAAATTCATTATTACGCATCAAAAGCTATATGCCTGAAAAAATTTGCCTGATTTTTGAGAAAAAGGGGGTGAGACTCCACAAGAAAGTCAAGCTATCTTAATGGAAATAATTTCAATAGATTCAGTATTTGAGAGAATCCTACTGTGGAGGTTTCAAGCTCCTACCTACAAAATCTGGAATTTTATATTTTTCACACAAAAAAATCACAGATATGGGATATTTGTTGTGTTTTATCCAAGGGTGATTGCATAAAACCACTTGTGAAGGGCACCTAGCCCCCTAAAAATGCCCAGTTCCCCATTTTGAGGTAGCCATTCGGTTCAACATAGATAAAAGGTCCAATAACGCTGGTTCTGGGGGTGACAGGGTTGAAAAGTTTTGTAAGTTATGCACTTTGTCCACTGTTTACACATTTAGCCTTTGTTGTAGGAAAATATATGGAAATTTGCTATTGGGAGGAGGGGGGATTTTCCATAAAATTTTAGATAGCCAGAATTTTCCAGAATTCATATACATTTTTCTTTTTATTTCTCTGACTTTCACTTTGGCTGGTTAGTTTTACATGTGGAGAGAATGTTCTAGTGGAATAGTCCCGGGAAAATTTGTCATGGGAGATTTGAATAACAATCAGAAATTAAATAAGAAAAGCAAGATTTTTCACCTAATAAGAAAAGCAAGATTTTTCACCTAGAAGTAAGAATCAACATTAATCATAGGCAGCGCAGTAGCACTGCCTAAGTAAAGAGCGATGTGGGCACACTGTATTATTTTTTATTTTATTTTTTAGACCAGGGAACTTCGTATCGAAGGAATTGTCATAGAAACTTGGAAAATAGCTCATTCGAATGAAAATTGAAAGGGCTAGTGCCCTTTTTCATAGTCAAAAGCGATTGGAGGGCAACTAACCCCCCTTCCAAACCCACCATTTCCCCACATTCAATCAAAATTTTGAGATAGCTATTTTCTTCAATATAATTGAAAGGTCCTGAAATTATTTCTTTGAGGATGAACCCCCCCCCCCCCACATCCCCCAGGGCAAGGGTTACAACTTATGCCATATGGGCATATAAGGTATCATAGGCAGCGCAATAGCGCTGCCTCAGTAAAGAGCGATGTGGGCACAATGTATTATTTTTTTATACTACGTATCGAAGGAGTTGTCTTAGAAACTTCGAAAAGAGTTCATTTGATTGGAAATTGGAAGGGCTTGTCTATTTTTTAATAGTCAAAAGTGGTTGGAGGGCAATTAAAACCCCTCCCACGTCCACCATTTCCCCAAACACATCCAATCAAAATTTGGAGATACCCGTTTTGTTCAACGTAGTCGAAAGGTCAGGAAATTATGTCTTTTAGGATGACAATCCCCCCCCCCGTCCAGAGCCCTCAAGACAAGTGTTAAAAGTTATGCCCTGGGGGCATATAAGATTTACAATAGAAAGGGTGATCATATAAACTTCGGAAGGGACTCATTGGATTAGTAATCTGAAGTTCTATTGCCCTTATTAAGATTCAGAGAGATGAGAGGGTGGATCCCCCTCTACACCGTATATTTTCCCGAAATGCAACTGATAGACATTTTGAGATGGTCATTTGTTGTCGTAGAAACTTCGAAATGAGCTAATTCGATTGGAAATTGAAAGGGATAGTGCCCTTTTTGATAGTCGAAAGTTTGGAGGGCAACAAACCCCCTTCCCAAGCCCACCATTTCCCCACATTCAATCAAAATTTTGAGATAGCCGTTTTTTTTTCAACGTAATTGAGACGTCCTGAAATTATTTCTTTGTGGATGCCAACCCCCCACAGCCCTCAGGGCAAGGGTTATAAGTTATGCCCAATGGGCATATAAGGTATCATAGACAGCGCAATAGCGCTGCCTAAGTAAAGAGCGAAGTGGGCACAATGCATTATTATTTATCTTCTTTAGAATAGGGTACTTCGTATCGAAGAAGTTATCGTAGAAAATTCGAAAAGGGCTCATTTTATTGGAAATTGGAAGGGCTAGTGTACTTTTTAATAGTAAAAAGTGATTGGAGGGCAATTAACACCCCTCTCACGCCCACCATTTCCCCAAACACATCCAATAGAAATTTTGAGATAGCCATTTTGTTCAACGTAGTTTAAAGGTCAGGACCTTTCAACTACGGACCCCTCCCCCCCAGAGCCCTCAGGACAGGGGTTGTAAGTTATGCCCTGGGGCATATAAGGTTTATATAGAAAGGGTGATCGTATAAACATCGGAAGGGGCTCATTGGATTAGTAATCAGAAGTTCTAGTGCCCTTTTTAAGATTCAAAGAGATGGGAGGGTGGATACCGCTCCACACCTAGTAGATGGCTATTTGTTTTCATAGAAACTTCAAAAAACGCTCATTCAATTGGAAATTGAAAGGGCTACTGCCCTTTTTAGTAGTCGAAATTAATTGTAGGGCAACTAACCCCACTCCCACACAATTTCCCCAAACACCTCCAATCAAAATTTTGAGATAACTATTTTGTTCAACAAAATTGAAAAGTCCGGAAATTATGTCTTAGAGGATGACAATCCCCCAGACCCTTCAGGGCAAGTTATGCCCTGGGGGCAAATAAGTTATATATAGAATTGGTGATCGTATAAACTTCGGAGGGGGCTCATTGGATTGGTAATCAGGCGTTATATTGCCCTTTTGAAGATTCGGAGTGATCGGAGTTTGGATACCTCCCCCCAGACCTCGTATTTTCCAAAAACAAATGGTAGAAGTTTTGACATGGCCATTTGTTGTCGTAGAAACTTCGAAAAGTGCTGATCAGAATGGAAATTGAAAGGGCTAGTGCCCTATTTAATTGTCGAAAGTGATTGGAGAGCAAATAAACCCCCCTCCCATGCCCACCATTTCCCCAAACACATCCGTAGAGCTGAAAAGGTATGGTGCCATCTATAAGTAGAGCTGAAAAGATGTTATTTGATTGAAATTATTTAATAATAATGAAAAATTACTTAATAAGCTTCCGAGATCTAAGTTTCAGTAGATTTCCGCTAAATGTCTTCTTTTTCTTTCAATATTCACGTTTATTTGATTGAAATTGTTTAATAATAATATAAAATAACGTAATGACCTTCCGAGATCTAGATTTCAGTTAAATGTCTTTTAACTGAGTGTTTTCTCGTCTATTTGATTGAAATTGTTTAATGATAGTAAAAAATAACTTAATGAACTTTCGAGACCTAGATTTCAGTAGATTTCAGTTAAATGTCTTCTTTTTCTTTGAATATTTTCGTTTATTTGATTGAAATTGTTTAATAATAATAAAAAATAACAAGCACTTTCCATGATCTAGATTTCAGTAGATCTCAGTTAAAAGTCTTCTTTTTCTTTGAATATTCTCGTTTGTTTGATTGAAATTGTTTAATAATAATCAAAAATAGCAAAAGAGCTTCCAAGATTAAGTTTCAGTAGATTTCCGCTAAATGTCTTCTTTTTCTTTCAATATTCACGTGATAATGAAAAATAACATAATAAGCTTCCGAGATATTTTTTTCTTTGAATATTTTCTTTTATTCGATTGAAATTGGTTAATAATAATAAAAAATAACACAATAACCTTCCGAGATCAAGGTTTCAGTAGATTTCAGTTAAATGTCTTCTTTTTCTTTGAATATTTTCGTTTATTTGATTGAAATTATTTAATAATAATAAAAAATAACATAATAAGCTTCCAAGATCTAGGTTTCAGTAGATTTCAGTTAAATGTCATCTTTTTCTTTGAATTTTCTTGTTTATTTGATTGAAATTGATAATAATAATAATAACAAGAAATAACATAATGACCATCCGAGATCTAGGTTTCAATAGATTTCAGTTATATGTCTCCTTTTTCTTTGAATATTCTCGTTTATTTAATTGAAATTGTTTAATGATAATAAAAAATAACACAATAAGCTTCCAAGATCTAGGTGTCAGTAGATTTCAGTTATATGTCTTTTTTTTCATTGAATATTCTCGTTTATTTGATTTAATTTGTTTAATGATAATAAAAATAACACAATAACCTTCCAAGATCTAGGTTTCAGTAGATGTCAGTTAAACGTCTTCTTTTTCATTTAATGTTCTCTTTTATTTGATTCAAATTGTATAATAATAATAATAAATATAACATATGACCTTCTGAGATCTAGGTTTCAGTAGATTTCAATTAAATGTCTTCTTTGTCTTTGAATATTCTCGTTTATTTGATTGAAATTGTTTAATAATAATAAAAAAAATAACATAATGACCATCCGAGAACTAGATTTTGGTAGATTTCAGTTAAATGTTTTTTTTCTTTGAATATTTTCTTTTATTTGATTGAAATTGGTTAATAATAATAAAAAATAACATAGTTACCTTCCGAGATCTAGGTTTCAGGAGATTTCAGTAAAATGTCTTCTTTTTCTTTGAATATTCTCGTTTATTTGATTGAAATTTTTTAATAGTAATAAAAAATAACATAATGACCTTCTGAGATCTAGGTTTCAGTAGATTTCAGTTAAATGTCTTCGTTTTCTTTGAATATTTTCGTTTATTTGATTGAAATTATTTAATAATAATAAAAAATAACGTAATAAGCTTCCAAGATCAATGTTTCAGTAGATTTCAGTTATGTGTCTTCTTTTTCATTGAATATTCTCGTTTATTTGATTGAAATTGTTTAATGATAATAAAAAATAACACAATAACCTTCCGAGATCTAGGTTTCAATAGATTTCAGTTATATGTCTTCTTTTTCATTGAATATTCTCGTTTATTTGATTTAATTTGTTTAATGATAATAAAAAATAACACAATAAGCTTCCAAGATCTAGGTTTCAGTAGATTTCAGTTAAATGTCTTCTTTTTCTTTGAATATTCTCGTTTATTTGATTGAAATAGGTTAATAAAAATAAAAAATAACATAATGACCTTCTGAGATCTAGGTTTCAGTAGATTTCAGTTAAATGTCATCGTATTGTTTGAAAATTCTTGTTTATTTGATTGAAATTGGTCAATATCAATAACAAGAAATAACATAATGACCATCCGAGAACTAGATTTTGGTAGATTTCAGTTAAATGTTTTTTTTCTTTGAATATTTTCTTTTATTTGATTGAAATTGGTTAATAATAATAAAAAATAACATAGTGAGCTTCCAAGATTTCAGGTAAATGTCTTCTTTTTCTTTTGAATATTCTTGTTTATTTGATTGGAATTATTTAATAATAGTAATAAAAAATAACATAATAAGCTTCCGAGATCTAGGTTTCAGTAGATTTCAGTTAAATGTCTTCTTTTTCTTTGAATTTTCTCGTTTATTAGATTGAAATTGTTTAATAATTATAAAAAATAACATAATAAGCTTCCGAGATCTAGGTTTCAGTAGATTTCAGTTAAGTGTCTTCTTTTTCATTGAATATTCTCGTTTGTTTGATTGAAATTGTTTAATGATAATAAAAAATAACATAATGACCTTCCGAGATCTAGGTTTCAGTAGATTTCAGTTAAATGACTTCTTTTCTTTGAATACTCTAGTTTATTTGATTTAAATTGGTCAATAAAAATAATAAATAATATAATGACCATCCCAGAACTAGATTTTGGTAGATTTCAGTTAAATGTTTTTTTTTCTTTGAATATTTTCTTTTATTTGATTGAAATTGGTTAATAATACTAAAAAATAACACAATAGCCTTCCGAGATCTAGCGTTCAGTAGATTTCAGTTAAATGTCTTCTTTTTCTTTTTATTGTTTTGAAATATACTTTTAATTTGTATCATCATTAAAATAAGAAATTGAAGTAGAGTGGAATGTAAATAGTAATAAAAAATAACATAATGACCTTCTGAAATCTAGCGTTCAGTAGATCTCAGTTAAATGTCTTCTTTTTCTTTGAATATTCTCGTTTATTTGATTGAAATTGTTTAATAATAAAAAAAAACATAATGAGCTTCCGGAATCTAGATTTAAGTAGATTTCAGTTAAATGTCTTCCTTTTCTTTGAATATTCTCGTTTATTTGATTGGAATTGTTTAATGATAATAAAAAATAACATAATAACCTTCCGAGATCTAGGTTTCAATAGATTTCAGTTAAATGTCTTCTTTTTCTTTGAATATTCTCATTTATTTGATTGAAATTATTTAATAATTATAAAAAATAACATAATAAGCTTCAGAGATCTAGGTTTCAGTAGATTTCAGCTATATGTCTTTTTTTTCATTGAATATTCTCGTTTGTTTGATTAAAACTGTTTAATGATAATAAAAAATAACACAATGACCTTCCAAGATCTAGGTTTCAATAGATGTCAGTTATATGACTTCTTTTTTTTTAATATTTTCGTTTATTTGATTTAAGTCGGTCAATAAAAATAATAAATAATATAATGACCATCCGAGAACTAGATTTTAGTAGATTTCAGTTATATGTCTTCTTTTTCATTGAATATTCTCGTTTATTTGATTGAAATTGTTTAATGATAATAAAAAATAACACAATGAACTTCCAAGATCTAGGTTTCAGTAGATTTCAGTTAAATGTCTTCTTTTTCTTTGAATATTCTCGTTTATTTCATTGAAATTGTTGAATAATAATAAAAAAATAATGACCTTCCGAGATCTAGGTTTCAGTAGATTTCAGTTAAATGTCTTCTTTTTCTTTGAATATTCTCGTTTATTTGATTTAAATTGGTCAATAAAAATAATAAATAATATAATGACCATCCGAGAACTAGATTTTAGTAGATTTCAGTTATATGTCTTCTTTTTCTTTGAATATTCTCGTTTATTTGATTGAAATTGTTAAATGATAATATAAAATAACATAATGAGCTTCCGGGATCTAGGTTTAAGTAGATTTCAGTTAAATGTCTTCCTTTTCTTTGAATATTCTCGTTTATTTGATTGAAATTGTTTAATAATAATAAAAAATAACACAATGAGCTTATAAGATCTAATTTTCAAAATATGTCATTTAAATGTATTTTATTCCAGTAAATACTTTCGTTTATTTTATTGAAATTATTTAATAGTAATAAAAAATAACATAAAGAAATTACTAGATCTATGTGCATGTAGATGTCAGTTAAAAGTCTTCTTCGTCTTTAAATATTCTCGTTTATTTGATTTAAATTGGTCAATAAAAATAATAAATAATATAATGACCATCCGAGAACTAGATTTTAGTAGATTTCAGTTAAATGTCTTCTCTTTCTTTGAATATTCTCGTTTATTTGATTGGAATTATTTAATAATAGTAATAAAAAATAACACAATAACCTTCCAAGATCTAGGTTTCAGTAGATTTCATTTAAATGTATTTTATGCCTTTGAATACTTTCTTTCATCTTATTGGTAATATATTATAGCAATAAAAAATAACACAATAGGAATATAAGATCTATACGTAATTGGATGTCAGTTATAAGACTTCTTTTTCTTTGAATACTCTAGTTCACTTGTTGAAATCTTTAAATGGTTTTAAAATAAAGTCTAATTACCATCAAGTAACTATATTTCGGTAGATTTCAGTTATACGTCTTCTTTTTCTTTGAATATTCTCGTTTATTTGATTGAAATTATTTAATAATAATAAAAAATAACACAATAACCTTTCAAGATCTAGGTTTCAGTAGAATTCAGTTAAATGTCTTCTGTTTCTTTGAATATACTTGTTTATTTGATTGAAATTATTTAATAATAATAATAAAAATAACAATAACCTTCCGAGAACAAGGTTTCAGTAGATTTCAGTTAAATGTCTTCTTTTTCTTTGAATATTATCTTTTATTTGATTGAAATTGGTCAATAAAAATAAAAAATAATATAATGACCATCCGAGAACTATATTTTGGTAGATTTCAGTTAAATGTTTTTTTTCTTTGAATATGTTCTTTTATTTGATTGAAATTGGTTGATAATAATAAAAAATAACATAGTGAGCTTTCGAGATCTAGGTTTCAGGGGATTTCAGTTAAATGTCTTCTTTTTCTTTGAATAATCTCGTTTATTTGATTGAACTTGTTAAATGGTAATATAAAATAACATAATGAGCTTCCGGGATCTAGGTTTAAGTAGATTTCAGTTAAATTTCTTCCTTTTCTTTGAATATTCTCGTTTATTTGATTGAAACTGTTTAATAATAATAAAAAATAACACAATAACCTTCAGAGATCTAAGTTTCAGTATATGTCATTTAAACGTCTTCTTTTTCTTTGAATACTTTCGTTTATTTTATTTAAATTCTTTAATAGTAATAAAAAATAACACAAAGACATTCTGAGAATTAGGTTTCAGTAGATGTCAGTTAAAAGTCTTCTTTGTCTTTAAATATTCTCGTTCATTTGATTTAAATTTTTCAATAAAAATAATAAATAATATAATGACCATCCGAGAAATAGATTTCAGTAGATTTCAGTTATATGTCTTCTTTTTCATTGAATATTCTCGTTTATTTGATTGAAATTGTTTAATGATAATAAAAAATAACACAATAACCTTCCGAGATCTAGGTTTCAGTAGATTTCAGTTAAATGTCTTCTTTTTCTTTCAATATTCTCGTTTATTTGATTGAAATTGTTTAGTAATAATACAAAATAACATAATGACCTTCCGAGATCTAGGTTTCAGTAGATTTCAGTTAAATTTTTTCTTTTCATTGAATATTCTCGTTTATTTGATTTAAGTTGGTCAATAATAATAATAATATAATATAATGACCATCCGAGAACTATATTTTAGTAGATTTCAGTTATATGTCTTCTTTTTCATTGAATATTCTCTGTCAGTTGACTGAAATTTTTTAATGATAATAAAAAATAAAACAATGAAATTCCAAGATCTAGGTTTCAGTAGATTTAAGATAAATGCCTTCTTTTCCTATAAATGTTCTTGTTTGTTTGATTAGAATTATTTAATAATAATGATAAAAAATAACATAATAAGCTTCCGAAATTTAGGCTTCAGGAAATGTCAGTTAAATGACATCTTTTTTTTTGAATATTCTCGTTTATTTTATTTAAGTTTGTAAATAAAAATAATAAATAATATAATGACCATCCGAGAACTATATTTTAGTAGATTTAAGTTATATGTCTTCTTTTTCATTGAATATTCTCGTTCATTTGATTGAAATTGTTTAATGATAATATAAAATAACATAATGAGCTTCCGGGATCTAGGTTTAAGTAGATTTCAGTTAAATGTCTTCCTTTTCTTTGAATATTCTCGTTTATTTGACTGAAATTGTTTAATGATAATAAAAAATAACACAATAACCTTCCAAGATCTAGGTTTCAGTATATGTCAGTTAAACGTCTTCTTTTTCTTTGAATACTTTCGTTTATTTGATTGAAATTATTTAATATCAATAAAAAATAACACAAAGACCTTCCGAGATTTAGGTTTCAGTAGATGTCAGTTAAATGTCTTCTCTTACTTTTAATATTCTCGTTTATTTGATTTAAGTTGGTCAATAAAAATAATAAATAATATAATGACCATCCGAGAACTATATTTTAGTAGATTTCAGTTATATGTCTTCTTTTTCATTGAATATTCTCGTTCATTTGACTGAAATTATTTAATAATAATAAAAAATAACACAATAACCTTCCAAGATCTAGGTTTCAGTAGATTTCAGTTAAATGTCTTTTTTTTCTTTGAATATTCTCGTTTATTTGATTTAAATTAGTCAATAGTAATAAAAAATAATATAATGACCTTCCGAGAACTAGGTTTCAGTAGATTTCAGTTAAATGTCTTCTTTTTCTTTTGATTATTATATTTTATTTGATTTAATTTGTTAATTATTAATAAAAAATAACATAATAAACTTCCGAGATATATGTTTCAGTAGATGTCAGTTAAATTTCTTCTTTTTTTTTGAATGTTATCTTTTATTTGATTTAAATTGGTCAATAAAAATAATAAATAATATAATGACCATCCGAGAACTATATTTTAGTAGATTTCAGTTAAATGTCTTCTTTTTCTTTTAGTATTCTCGTTTATTTGATTGAAACTGCTTAATGATAATAAAAAATAACACAATGATCTTCCAGGATCTGGGTTTCAGTAGATTTCAGTTAAATGTCTTCTTTTCTTTGAATATTCTCGTTTATTTGATTGAAATTGTTCAATAATAATAATAAATAATATAATGACCATCCGAGAACTAGATTTTAGTAGATTTCAGTTATACATCTTCTTTTTCATTGAAAATTCTCGTTTATTTGATTGAAATTATTTAATAGTAATAAATCATAACACACTAAGCTTCCGAGATCTAGGTTTCAGTAGATATCAGTTAAATGCCTTATTTTTCTTTGAATACTCTCGTTTATTTGATTGAAATTATTTAATAGTAATAAAAAATAACATAATGACCTTCCGAGATCTAGGTTTCAGTAGATTTCAGTTAAATGTCTTTTTTTTCTTTGAATATTCTCGTTTATTTGATTTAAATTGGTCAATGAAAATAAAAAATAATATAATGACCATCCGAGAACTATATTTTGGTAGATTTCAGTTAAATGTTTTTTTCTTTGAATATGTTCTTTTATTTGATTGAAATTGGTTAATAATGATAAAAAAATAACATAGTGAGTTTCCGAGATCTAGGTTTCAGGGGATTTCAGTTAAATGTCTTCTTTTTCTTTGAATATTCTCGTTTATTTGATTGAAATTGTTAAATTATAATATAAAATAACATAATGAGCTTCCGGGATCTAGGTTTAAGTAGATTTCAGTTAAATGTCTTCCTTTTCTTTGAATATTCTCGTTTATTTGATTGGAATTGTTTAATGATAATAAAAAATAACACAATAACCTTCCGAGATCTAGGTTTCGATAGATTTCAGTTAAATGTCTTCTTTTTCTTTGAATATTCTCGTTTATTTGATTGAAATTATTTAATAGTAATAAAAAATAACATAATGACCTTCCGAGATCTAGGTTTCAGTAGATTTCAGTTAAATGTCTTCTTTTTCTTTGAATATTCTCGTTTATTTGATTTAAATTGGTCAATAAAAATAATAAATAATATAATGACCATCCGGGAACTAGATTTCAGTAGATTTCAGTTATATGTCTTCTTTTTCATTGAATATTCTCGTTTATTTGATTGAAATTGTTTAATGATAATAAAAAATAACACAATAACCTTCCGAGATCTAGGTTTCAGTAGATGTCAGTTAAATGTCTTTTTTTTCTTTGAATATTTTCGTTTATTTGATTGAAATTCTTTAATAATAATAAAAAATAACATAATGACCTTCCGAGATCTAGGTTTCAGTAGATTTCAGTTAAATGTCTTCTTTTTTTTGAATATTCTCGTTTATTTGATTTAAATTGGTCAATAAAAATAATAAATAATATAATGACCATCCGAGAACTAGATTTTAGTAGATTTCAGTTATATGTCTTCTTTTTCATTGAATATTCTCGTTCATTTGATTGAAATTGTTTAATGATAATAAAAAATAACACAATAACCTTCCAAGATCTAGGTTTCAGTAGATTTCAGTTAAATGTCTTCTTTTTCTTTGAATATTCTCGTTTATTTGATTTAAATTGGTCAATAAAAATAATAAATAATATAATGACCATCCGAGAACTAGATTTCAGTAGATTTCAGTTAAATATCTTCGCTTTCTATGAAAATTCTTGTTTATTTGATTGGAATTGTTTAATAATAATAGATAATAACATACTGAGCTTCCGAGATCTAGGTTTCAGTAGATTTAAGTTAAATGCCTGATTTTTCTATGAATTCTCTCGTTTATTTGATTGAAATTGTTTAATAATAATAATGAAAGTAACATAATGACCTTCCGAAATCTAGGTTTCAGGAGATTTCAGTTAAATGTCTTCTTTTTCTTTGAATATTCTCGTTTATTTGATTTAAATTGGTCAATAAAAATAAAAAATAATATAATGACCATCCGAGAACTATATTTTGGTAGATTCCAGTTAAATGTTTTTTTCTTTGAATATGTTCTTTTATTTGATTGAAATTGGTTAATAATGATAAAAAAATAACATAGTGAGTTTCCGAGATCTAGGTTTCAGGGGATTTCAGTTAAATGTCTTCTTTTTCTTTGAATATTCTCGTTTATTTGATTGAAATTGTTAAATGATAATATAAAATAACATAATGAGCTTCCGGGATCTAGATTTAAGTAGATTTCAGTTAAATGTCTTCTTTTTCTTTGAATATTCTCGTTTATTTGATTGGAATTGTTTAATGATAATAAAAAATAACACAATAACCTTCCGAGATCTAGGTTTCGATAGATTTCAGTTAAATGTCTTCTTTTTCTTTGAATATTCTCGTTTATTTGATTGAAATTATTTAATATTAATAAAAAATAACATAATGACCTTCCGAGATCTAGGTTTCAGTAGATTTCAGTTAAATGTCTTCTTTTTCTTTGAATATTCTCGTTTATTTGATTTAAATTGGTCAATAAAAATAATAAATAATATAATGACCATCCGGGAACTAGATTTCAGTAGATTTCAGTTATATGTCTTCTTTTTCATTGAATATTCTCGTTTATTTGATTAAAATTGTTTAATGATAATAAAAAATAACACAATAACCTTCCGAGATCTAGGTTTCAGTAGATTTCAGTTAAATGTCTTCTTTTTCTTTGAATATTCTCGTTTATTTGATTGAAATTATTTAATAGCAATAAAAAATAACATAATGACCTTCCGAGAACTAGGTTTCAGTAGATTTCAGTTAAATGTCTTCTTTTTCTTTTGAATATTCTCGTTTATTTGATTGAAATTATTTAATAGTAATAAAAAATAACATAATGACCTTCCGAGATCTAGGTTTCAGTAGATTTCAGTTAAAAGTCTTCTTTTTCTTTAAATATTCTCATTTATTTGATTTAAATTGGTCAATAAAAATAATAAATAATATAATGACCATCCGAGAACTATATTTTGGTAGATTTCAGTTAAATGTTTTTTTTCTTTGAATATGTTCTTTTATTTGATTGAAATTGGTTAATAATAATAAAAAAATAACATAGTGAGTTTCCGAGATCTAGGTTTCAGGTGATTTCAGTTAAATGTCTTCTTTTTCTTTGAATATTCTCGTTTATTTTATTGAAATTGTTAAATGATAATATAAAATAACATAATGAGGTTCCGAGATCTAGGTTTCAGTAGATTTCAGCTATATGTCTTCTTTTCCATTGAATATTCTCGTTTATTTGATTGAAATTGTTTAATGATAATAAAAAATAACACAATGACCTTCCGAGATCTAGGTTTCAGCAGATTTCAGTTAAATGTCTTCTTTTTATTTGAATATTCTCGTTTATTTGATTGAAATTCTTTAAATAATAATAATAAGTAACATAATGACCTTCCGAGATCTAGGTTTCAGTAGATTTCAGTTAAATTTCTTTTATTTCTTTGAATATTCTCGTTTATTTAATTTAAATTGGTCAATAAAAATAATAAATAATATAATGACCATCCGAGAACTATATTTTGGTAGATTTCAGTTAAATGTTTTTTTCTTTGAATATGTTCTTTTATTTGATTGAAATTGGTTAATAATAATAAAAAATAAAACAATGACCTTCCGAGATCTAGCTTTCAGGTGATTTCAGTTAAATGTCTTCTCTTTCTTTGAATATTCTCGTTTATTTGATTGAAATTGTTAAATGATAATATAAAATAACATAATGAGCTTCCGGGATCTAGGTTTAAGTAGATTTCAGTTAAATGTCTTTTTTTTCTTTGAATATTCTCGTTTATTTGATTTAAATTGGTCAATAAAAATAATAAATAATATAATGACCATCCGAGAACTATATTTTGGTACATTTCAGTTAAATGTTTTTTTCTTTGAATATGTTCTTTTATTTGATTAAAATTGGTTAATAATAATAAAAAATAACATAATGACCTTCCGAGATCTAGGTTTCAGGGGATTTCAGTTAAATGTCTTCTTTTTCTTTGAATATTCTCGTTTATTTGATTGAAATTGTTAAATGATAATATAAAATAACATAATGAGCTTCCGGGATCTAGGTTTAAGTAGATTTCAGTTAAATGTCTTCCTTTTCTTTGAATATTCTCGTTTATTTGATTGGAATTGTTTAATGATAATAAAAAATAACACAATAAGCTTCCGAGATTTAGATTTTAGTAGATGTCAGTTATATGTCTTCTTTTTCTGTGAATATTCTCGTTTATTTGATTGAAATTATTTAATATCAATAAAAAATAACACAAAGACCTTCTGAGATCTAGGTTTCAGTAGATGTCAGTTAAATATCTTCTTTTTTTTAATATTCTCGTTTATTTGATTTAAGTTGGTCAATAAAAATAATAAATAATATAATGACCATCCGAGAACTAGATTTTAGTAGATTTCAGTTATATGTCTTCTTTTTCATTGAATATTCTCGTTTATTTGATTGAAATTGTTTAATTATAATAAAAAATAACACAATAACCTTCCGAGATCTAGGTTTCAGTAGATTTCAGTTAAATGACTTTTTTTTCTTTGAATATTTTCGTTTATTTGATTGAAATTCTTTAATAGTAATAAAACATAACATAATGACCTTCCGAGATCTAGGTTTCAGTAGATTTCAGTTAAATGTCTTCTTTTTCTTTGAATATTCTCGTTTATTTGATTTAAATTGGTCAATAAAAATAATATATAATATAATGACCATCCGAGAACTAGATTTTAGTAGATTTCAGTTAAATGTCTTCGTTTTCTTTGAATATTCTTGTTTATTTGATTGAAATTGGTTAATAATAATAAATAATAACATAATAAGCTTCCGAGATCTAGGTTTCAGTAGATTTCAGTTAAATGTCTTCTTTTTCTTTGAATTTTCTCGTTTATTAGATTGAAATTGTTTAATAATTATAAAAAATAACATAATGAGCTTCCGAGATCTAGGTTTCAGTAGATTTCAGTTAAATGTCTTCTTTTTCTATGAATATTCTCGTTTATTTGATTGAAATTATTTAATAATAATAAAAAATAACATAATAAGCTTCCGAGATCTAGGTTTCAGTAGATTTCAGTTAAATGTCTTCTTTTTCTTTGAATAATAAATAATATAATGACCATCCGAGAACTAGATTTTGGTAGATTTCAGTTAAATGTTGTTTTTTTCTTTGAATATTTTCTTTTATTTGATTGAAATTGGTTAATAATAATAAAAAATAACATAGTGAGCTTCTGAGATCTAGGTTTTACTGGATTTCAGTTAAATGTCTTCTTTTTCTTTTGAATATTCTCGTTTATTTGATTGGAATTGTTTAATGATAAAAAAATAACACAATAGCCTTCCGAGAATACTATTTCAGTTGACTTCAGTGAAATAACGTCTGTTTATTTGAATATATTCATTTATTTGATTTCCACTGGTTAATTAATAATAAAAAATAACACAATACCCTTCCGAGAACACTGATTCAGTATAGTTCAATTAAACGCCTTCTGTTTCTTTGAATGTTCTTGTTTATTTGATTTAAATTATTTAATAATAATAAAACATAACATAATGAGCTTCCGAGATCTAGGTTTCAGTAGATTTCAGTTAAATGACTTCTTTTTTTTTGAATACTCTCGTTTATTTGATTGAAATTGGTAAATAAAAATAATAAATAATATAATGAACATCAGAGAACTAGATTTTGGTAGATTTCAGTTAAATGTTGTTTTTTTCTTTGAATATTTTCTTTTATTTGATTGAAATTGGTTAATAATAATAAAAAATAACATAGTGAGCTTCTGAGATCTAGGTTTAACGGGATTTCAGTTAAATGTCTTCTTTTTCTTTTGAATATTCTCTTTTATTTGATTGTAATTGTTTAATGATAATAAAAAATAACATAATAAGCTTCCGAGATCTAGGTTTCAGTAGATTTCAGTTAAATGTCTTCTTTTTCTTTGAATTTTCTCGTTTATTATATTGAAATTGTTTAATAATTATAAAAAATAACATAATAAGCTTCCGAGATCTAGGTTTCAGTAGATTTCAGTTATATGTCTTCTTTTTCATTGAATATTCTCGTTTGTTTGATTGGAATTGTTTAATGATAATAAAAAATAACACAATGACATTCCAAGATCTAGTTGTCAATAGATGTCAGTTAAATGACTTTTTTTTCTTTGATTATTCTCTTTTATTTGATTTAATTAGTTTAATGACAATCAAAATAACATAGTGACCTTCCAAGATCTATGCTTCAGCAGATTTCAGTTAAATATCTTCTTCTTCTTTGGATATTCTCGTTTATTTGATTGAAATTGTTTAATAGTAATAAAAATAACATAACGACCTTCCAAGATCTAGGTTTCAGTAAATTTCAGTTAAATGTCTTCTTTTCCTTTGAATATTCTCGTTTATTTCATTGAAATTTGTCAATATAAATAATAAATAATATAATGAAAATCCGAGAACTAGATTTTGTTAGATTTCAGTTAACTCTTTTTTTTCTTTGAATATTTTCTTTTATTTGATTGAAATTTGTTAATAATAAAAAAAATAACATAGGGAGCTTCCGAGATCTAGGTTTCAGGTGATTTCAGTTAAATGTATTGTCTTTCTTTTGAATATTCCCGTTTATTTGATTGGAATTGTTTAATAATAGTAATAAAAAATAAAACGATAACCTTCAGAGATCTAGGTTTCAGTATATTTCAGTTAAATGTCTTCTTTTTCTTTGAATATTCTCGTTTATTTGATTGAAATTGTTAATTATTAATAAAAAACATAATGACCTTCCGAGATCTAGGTTTCAGTAGATTTCAGTTAAATGTCTTCTTTTTCTTTAAATATTCTCGTTTATTTGATTGACATTGTTTAATAACAATAAAAAATAACACAATGACCTTCCGAGATCTAGGTTTCAGTAGATTTCAGTTAAATGTTTTCTCTTTCTTTGAATATTATCTTTTATTTGATTGAAATTGGTCAATATCAATAAAAAATAACACAATGACCTTCCGAGATCTAGGTTTCAGTAGATGTCAGTTAAATGTCTTCTTTTTCTTTGAATATTTTCTTTTATTTGATTGAAATTGGTTAATAATAATAAAAAATAACATAGTGAGCTTCCGAGATCTAGGTTTCAGGGGATTTCAGTTAAATGTCTTCTTTTTCTTTTGAATATTCTCGTTTATTTGATTGGAATTGTTTAATAATAATAATAAAAAATAACACAATAACCTTCTGAGATCTATGCCTCAGCAGATCTAACTAAAATGCCTTCGGTTTCTATGAAAGTTCTTGTTTGTTTGATTTAAATCGTTTAATAATAATAATAAATAACATAACGACCTTCCGAAAACTATGTTTCAGGAGATTTAAGTTATATGTCTCCTTTTTCATTGAATATTCTCGTTTACTTAATTGAAATTGCTTAATAAAAATTAAAAATAACACAATGACCTTCCGAGATCTAGGTTCCAGTAGATGTCAGTTAAATGTCTTCTTTTTCTTTAAATATTCTAGTTCATTTGATTTAAATTATTTAATATCAATAAAACATAACACAATTACCTTCCGAGATCTAGGTTTCAGTAGATTTCAGTTAAATGTCTTCTTTTTCTTTGAATATTCTCGTTTATTTGATTTAAATTGGTCAATAAAAATAATATAATGACCATCCGAGAACTAGATTTTAGTAGATTTCAGTTAAATGTCTTCTTTTTCTTTGAAAATTATCTTTTATTTGATTGAAATTGGTCAATAACAATAAAAAATAATATAGTGAGCTTCCGAGATCTAGGTTTCAGTAGATTTCAGTTAAATGTCTTCTTTTTCTTTTGAATATTCTCGTTTATTTGATTGGAATTGTTTAATGATAATAAAAACTAATACAATGACCTTCCGAAAACTATGTATCAGTAGATTTCAGTTAAATATCTTCTTTTTAGTTGAATATTATCGTTAATTCGATTAAAATTGTCTAATAATAATAAAAAATAACATAATGAGCTTCCGAGATCAAGGTTTCAGTAGATTTCATTTAAATGTCTTCTTTTCCGTTGAATATTCGCGTTTATTTAATTGAAATTGTCTAATGATAATAAAAAATAACACAATAACCTTCCGAGATCTAGGTTTCAGTAGATTTCAGTTAAATGTCTTTTTTTTCTTTGAATATTATCGTTTATTTGATTGAAATTCTTTAATAGTAATAAAAAATAACACAATAACCTTCCGAGATCTAGGTTTCAGTAGATGTCAGTTAAATATCTTCTTTTTTTTTGAATATTCTCGTTTATTTGATTTAAGTTGGTCAATAAAAATAATAAATAATATAATGACCATCCGAGAACTAGATTTTGGTAGATTTCAGTTAACTGTTTTTTTTCTTTGAATATGTTCTTTTATTTGATTAAAATTGGTTAATAATAATACAAAATAACATAGGGAGCTTCCGAGATCTAGGTTTCAGGGGATTTCAGTTAAATGTCTTCTTTTTCTGTTGAATATTCTCGTTTATTTAATTGAAATTGTTTAATAATAATAATAAAATAACACAATAAGCTTCTGAAAATAATGTAACAGCATACTTCAGTTAAATAACTTCTGTTCAGTTGTATATAAGTGGGACATCGATTGAACTTGTCTAATAATGATAAAAAAATAACAGAATAAGCTTCTATGAATAATATCTGAGTAGACTTTATTTGAATATCATCTATTCCTTTTAGTGCTAGTGTTTATTTAATTTAAATTGTTTAATAATGATAAAAAATAACATAAAAAGCTTCCGAGAACTAGGTTTCATTAGATTTCAGTTAAATGTCTTCTTTTTCTTTGAATATTATCTTTTATTTGATTTAAATTGGTCAATAACAATAAAAAATAATATAATGACCCTCCGAGAACAAGGTTTCAGTAGATTTCAGTTAAATGTCTTCTTTTTCTTTGAATGTGTTCTTTTATTTGATTGAAATTGGTCAATAATAATAAGAAATAACAAAATGACCTTCCGAGAACAAGGTTTCAGTTAAATGTCGTCTTTTTCTTTGAATATAATCGTTTATTTGATTGAAATTGGTCAATAATAATAAAAAATAATAAAATTAGCCTGCGAAAACACTACTTCGGTAGATTTTAGTTAAATGTCATCTTTTTCTTTTGATATTACCGGTTATTTTATTGACCCTATTTAATAATGATAAAAAATTACATGGCTACCTTCCGAGAATACTGCTAAAGTATATTTAAGTTGAATACCAGCTTTTTCTTTGAATATCAGTATTTATTTGGCTTAAACTGTTTAATAATGATAAAAAATAACATAGGTAGCTTGTGAAAACTAGATTTCATGAGAACTCAGTTAAATGACTTCTTTTTCTTTGAATATTCTCGTTTATTTGATTTAAATTGGTCAATAAAAATAATAAATAATATAATGACCATCCGAGAACTAGATTTGAGTAGATTTCAGTTAAATGTCTTTTTTTCTTTGAATATTTTCTTTTATTTGATTAAAATTGGTTAATAATAATAAAAAATAACATAGTGAGCTTCTGAGATCTAGGTTTCACGGGATTTCAGTTAAATGTCTTCTTTTTCTTTTGAATATTCTCGTTTATTTGATTTGAATTGTTTAATGATAATAAAAAATAACACAATAACCTTCCGAGATCTAGGTTTCAGTAGATTTCAGTTAAATGTCTTCTTTTTCTTTGAATATTCTCGTTTATTATATTGAAATTGTTTAATAATTATAAAAAATAACATAATAAGCTTCCGAGATCTAGGTTTCAGTAGATTTCAGTTATATGTCTTCTTTTCCTTTGAATATTCTCATTTATTGGACTAAAACTGTTTAATGATAATAAAAAATAACACAATGACCTTCCAAGATCTAGGTTTCAATAGATGTCAGTTAAATGACTTCTTTTCCTTTTAATATTTTCGTTTATTTTATTTAAATTATTTAATAGTAATAAAAAATAAAACAATTACCTTCCGAGATCTAGGTTTCAGTGGATTTCAGTTAAATGTCTTCTTTTCCTTTGAATATTCTCGTTTATTTGATTTAAATTTGTCAATAAAAATAATAAATAATATAATGACCATCCGAGAACTACATTTTGGTATATTTCAGTTAAATGTTTTTTTTATTTGAATATGTTCTTTTATTTGATTGAAATTGGTTAATAATAATAAAAAATAACATAGGGAGCTTCCGAGATCTAGGTTTCAGGGGATTTCAGTTAAATGTCTTCTCTTTCTTTTGAATATTATCGTTTATTTGATTGAAATTATTTAATAATAGTAATAAAAAATAACACAATAACCTTCCGAGATCTAGGTTTCAGTAGATGTCAGTTAAATGTCTTCTTTTTCTTTGAATATTCTCGTTTATTGGATTGAAATTGTTTAATAATAATAAAAAATAACACAATAAGCTTCCGAGATCTAGGTTTCAGTAGATGTCAGTTAAATGTATTCTTTTTCTTTGAATATTCTCGTTTATTTGATTGGAATTGTTTAATAATAGTAATAAAAAATAACAAGATAACCTTCCGAGATCTAGGTTTCAGTAGATTTCAGTTAAATGTCTTCTTTTTCTTTGAATATTATCGTTCATTTGATTAGAATTATTTAATAGTAATAAAAAATAACATAATAAGCTTCCGAGATCTAGATTTCAGTAGATTTCAGTTAAATGTCTTCTTTTTCTTTTAGTATTCTCGTTTATTTGATTGAAACTGTTTAATGATAATAAAAAATAACACAATAACCTTCCGAGATCTAGGTTTCAGTAGATTTCAGTTAAATGTCTTCTTTTTCTTTGAATATTCTCGTTTTTTTGATTGAAATTGTTTAATCATAATAAAAACTAACATAATTAGCTTCCGAGATCTAGGTTTCAGTAGATTTCAGTTAAATGTCTTCTTTTTCGTTGAATATTCTCGTTTATTTGATTGAAATTGTCTAATAGTAATAAAAGACAATATAATGAGCTTCCGAGATCAATATTTCAGTAGATTTCAGTTAAATGTCTTCTTTTTCTTTGAATAGTCTCGTTTATTTTATTTAAATTGGTCAATAAAAATAATAAATAATATAATGACCATCCGAGAACTAGATTTTAGTAGATTTCAGTTAACTGTTTTTTTTTCTTTGAATATTTTCTTTTATTTGATTGAAATTGGTTAATAATAATAAAAAATAACATAGTGAGCTTCCGAGATCTAGGTTTCAGGGGATTTCAGTTAAATGTCTTCTTTTTCTTTTAAATATTCTCGTTTATTTGATTATAATTGTTTAATGATAATAAAAAATAACACAATAACCTTCCGAGATCTAGGTTTCAGTAGATTTCAGTTAAATGTCTTCTTTTTCTTTTGAATATTCTCGTTTATTTGATTTAAATTGGTCAGTAGATTTCAGTTAAATGTCTTCTTTGTCTTTGAATATTCTCGTTTATTTGATTTAAATTGGTCTATAAAAATAATAAATAATATAATGACCATCCGAGAACTAGATTTTAGTAGATTTCAGTTAACTGTTTTTTTTTCTTTGAATATGTTCTTTTATTTTATTAAAATTGGTTAATAATAAACAAAATAACATAGGGAGCTTCTGAGATCTAAGTTTCACGATATTTCAGTTAAATGTATTCTTTTTCTGTTAAATATTCCCGTGTATTTGATTGGAATTTTTTAATGATAATAAAAAGTAACACAATAGCCTTCCAAGATCTAGGTGTCAATAGATTTCAGTTATATGTCTTTTTTTTCATTGAATATTCTCGTTTATTTGATTTAATTTGTTTAATGATAATAAAAAATAACAAAATAACCTTCCAAGATCTAGGTTTCAGTAGATTTCAGTTAAATGTCTTCTTTTTCTTTGAATATTCTCGTTTATTAGATCGAAATTATTTAACAATTATAAATAATAACATAATGACCTTACGAGATCTAGGTTTCAGTAGATTTCAGTTAAATGACTTCTTTTTCTTTGAATATTCTCGTTTATTTGATTTAAATTGGTCTATAAAAATAAAAAATAATATAATGACCATCCGATAACTAGATTTTGGTAGATTTCAGTTAAATGTTGTTTTTTTATTTGAATATTTTCTTTTATTTGATTAAAATTGGTTAATAATAAACAAAATAACATAGGGAGCTTCTGAGATCTAGCTTTTACGGGATTTTAGTTAACTGTCTTGTTCTTCTTTTGAATATTCTAGTTTATTTGATTTGAATTGTTTAATGATAGTAATAAAAAATAAAACGATAACCTTCAGAGATCTAGGTTTCAGTAGATTTCAGTTAAATGTCTCCCTTTTCTTTGAATACTCTCGTTCATTTGATTGGAATTGTTTAATAATAAAAAATAACACAATAACCTTCCGAGATCTAGGTTTCAGTAGATTTCAGTTAAATGTCTTCTTTTTCTTTGAATATTCTCGCTTATTTGATTTAAATTGTTTAATAATAATAATAAAAAATAACACAATGAACTTCCGAGATCTATGTTTCAGTAGATGTCAGTTAAATGCCTTTTCTTTCTTTGAATATTCTCGTTTATTTGATTTAAATTGGTCAATAAAAATAAAAAATAATATAATGACCATCCGAGAACTAGATTTTGGTAGATTTCAGTTAAATGTTTTTTTCTTTGAATATTTTCTTTTATTTGATTAAAATTGGTTGATAATAAAAAAAATAACATATTGAGCTTCCGAGATCAAGGTTTCAGGGGATTTCAGTTAAATGTATTCTTTTTCTTTTGAATATTCTCGTTTATTTGATTGGAATTGTTTAATAATAGTAATGAAAAATAACACAATAACCTTCCGAGATCTAGGTTTCAGTAGATTTAAGTTAAATGTCTTCTTTTTCTTTTAATATTCTCGTTTATTGGCTTGAAAATTTTTAATAATGATAATAAATAACATAATAAGCTTCTGAGATCTAGGTTTCAATAGATTTCACTTAAACTTCTTCTTTTTCTTTGAATATTCTCGTTTATTTGATTTAAATTTTTTAATAGTAATAAAAAATAACATAATGACCTTCCGAGATCTAGGTTTCAGTAGATTTCAGTTAAATGTCTTCTTTTTCTTTGAATATTCTCGTTTATTTGATTTAAATTGGTCTATAAAAATAATAAATAATATAATGACAATCCGAGAACTAGATTTTGGTAGATTTCAGTTAAATGTTTTTTTTTCTTTGAATATTTTCTTTTATTTTATTGAAATTGGTTAATAATAATAAAAAATAACAGTGAGCTTCCGAGATCTAGGTTTCAGGGGATTTCAGTTAAATGTCTTCTTTTTCTTTTGAATATTCTCGTTTATTTGATTGGAATTGTTTAATGATAATAAAAAATAACACAATAACCTTCCGAGATCTAGGTTTCAGTATATTTCAGTTAAATATCTTTTTTTCTTTGAATATTATCGTTTGTTTGATTGAAATTGTTTAATAATGATAAAAAATAACATAATAAACTTCTGAGATTTAGATTTCAGTAGACTTCAGTTAAATGTCTTCTTTTTCTTTTAGTATTCTCGTTTATTTGATTGAAACTGCTTAATGATAATAAAAAATAACACAATGATCTTCCGAGATCTGGGTTTCAGTAGATTTCAGTTAAATGTCTTCTTTTTCTTTGAATATTCTCGTTTATTTGATTGAAATTCTTTAATAGCAATAAAAAATAACAAAAAAACCTTCCGAGATCTAGCTTTCAGTAGATTTCAGTTAAATTTCTTCTTTTTCTTTTGAATATTCTCGTTTATTTGATTTAATTTGTTTAATAATAATAAAAATAACATACTTACCTTTCGTGATCTAGATTTCAGTAGATTTCAGTTAAATGTCTTCTTTTTCTTTGAATATTATCTTTTATTTGATTTAAATTGGTCAATAAAAATAATAAATAATATAATGACCATCCGAGAACTAGATTTTAGTAGATTTCAGTTAACTGTTTTTTTTCTTTGAATATTTTCTTTTATTTGATTAAAATTGGTTAATAATAATACAAAATAACATAGTGAGCTTCCGAGATCTAGGTTTCAGGGGATTTCAGTTAAATGTCTTCTTTTTCTTTTGAATATTCTCGTTTATTTGATTGGAATTGTTTAATGATAATAAAAAATAACACAATAGCCTTTCGAGATCTAGGTTTCAGTAGATTTCAGTTAAATGTCTTCTTTTTCTTTGAATATTATCGTTTATTAGATTGAAATTGTTTAATAATTATAAAAAATAACATAATAAGCTTCAGAGATCTAGGTTTCAGTAGATGTCAGCTATATGTCTTATTTTTTATTGAATATTCTCGTTAATTGGACTGAAACTGTTTAATGATAATAAAAAATAACACAATGACCTTCAAAGATCTAGGTTTCAATAGATGTTATATAAATGACTTCTTTTCCTTTGAATATTCTCGTTTATTTTATTTAAATTATTTAATAGTAATAAAAAATAACATAATGACCTTCCGAGATCTAGGTTTCAGTGGATTTCAATTAAATGTCTTCTTTTCCTTTGAATATTCTCGTTTATTTGATTTAAATTGGTCAATAAAAATAATAAATAATATAATGACCATCCGAGAACTATATTTTGGTAGATTTCAGTTAAATCTTTTTTTCTTTGAATATGTTCTTTTATTTGATTAAAATTGGTTAATAATAAAAAAAATAACATAGGGAGCTTCCGAGATCTAGCTTTCAGGGGATTTCAGTTAAATGTATTGTTTTTCTTTGAATATTCTCGTTTATTTGATTGGAATTATTTAATAATAGTAATAAAAAATAAAACGATAACCTTCCGAGATCTAGGTTTCAGTAGATTTCACTTAAATGTCTTCTTTTTCTTCGAATATTCTCGTTTATTGGATTTGAACTGTTTAATAATAGTAATAAATAACATAATCAGCTTTTGTGATCTAGATTTGAGTAGATTTCAGTTAAATGGCTTCTTTTTCTTTGAATATTCTCGTTATTTGATGGAAATTGTTTAATAATAATAAAAAATAAAATAATGACATTCTGAGATCTAGGTTTCAGTAGATTTCAGTTAAATGTCTTCTTTTTCTTTGAATATTCTCGTTTATTTGATTTAAATTGGTCAATAAAAATAATAAATAGTATAATGACAATCCGAGAACTAGATTTTGGTAGATTTCAGTTAAATGTTTTTTTTTCTTTGAATATTTTCTTTTATTTTATTGAAATTGGTTAGTAATAATAAAAAATAACAGTGAGCTTCCGAGATCTAAGTTTCACGGGATTTCAGTTAAATGTCTTCTTTTTCTTTTGAATATTCTCGTTTATTTGATTGGAATTGTTTAATGATAATAAAAAATAACATAATAACCTTCCGAGATCTAGGTTTCAGTAGATGTCAGTTAAATGTCTTCTTTTTCTTTGAATATTCTCGTTTATTCTATTGAAATTGTTTAATAATTATAAATACTTACGTACTAAGCTTCTGAGATCTAGGTGTCAGTAGATTTCAGCTAAATGTCTTTTTTTCCATTGAATATTCTCGTTTATTAGATTGAAACTGTCTAATGATTATAAAAATAACACAATAACCTTCAGAGATCTAGGTTTCAGTAGATGTCAGTTAAATGTCTTCTTTTTCTTTGAATATTCTCGTTTATTTGATTGAAATTATTTAATCGTAATAAAAAATAACATAGTAAGCTTCCGAGATCTAGGTTTCAGTAGATTTCAGTTAAATGTCTTCTTTTTCTTTGAATATTCTCGTTTATTTGATTGAAATTATTTAATAGTAATAAAAAATAATATAATTACCTTCCGAGATATAGGTTTCATTAGATTTCAGTTAAATGTCTTCTTTTTCTTTGAATATTCTAGTTTATTTTATTTAAATTTGTCAATAAAAATAATAAATAATATAATGACCATCCGAGAACTAGATTTTAGTAGATTTCAGTTAACTGTTTTTTTTTCTTTGAATATTTTCTTTTATTTGATTGAAATTGGTTAATAATAATAAAAAATAACATAGTGAGCTTCCGAGATCTAGGTTTCAGGGGATTTCAGTTAAATGTCTTCTTTTTCTTTTAAATATTCTCGTTTATTTGATTATAATTGTTTAATGATAATAAAAAATAACACAATAACCTTCCGAGATCTAGGTTTCAGTAGATTTCAGTTAAATGTCTTCTTTTTCTTTTGAATATTCTCGTTTATTTGATTTAAATTGGTCAGTAGATGTCAGTTAAATGTCTTCTTTTTCTTTGAATATTCTCGTTTATTTGATTTAAATTGGTCAATAAAAATAATAAATAATATAATGACCATCCGAGAACTATATTTTGGTAGATTTCAGTTAAAAAATTTTTTTTCTTTGAATATTTTCTTTTATTTGATTGAAATTTGTTAATAATAATAAAAAATAACATAGTGAGCTTCTGAGATCTAAGTTTCACGGGATTTCATTTAAATGTCTTCTTTTTCTGTTGAATATTCTCGTTTATTTGATTGAAATTGTTTAATAATTATAAAAAATAACATAATGAGATTCCGAGATCAAGGTTTTAGTAGAATTCAGTTATACATCTTCTTTTTCAATGAAAATTCTTGTTTATTAGATTGAAATTGTTTATTAATAATAAAAAATAACATACTTACCTTCCAAGATCTAGGTTTAAGTAGATTTCAGTTAAATGCCTTATTTTTCTTTGAATTCTCTCGTTTATTAGATTGAAACTGTTTAATGATAATAAAAATAACACAATAACCTTCCGAGATCTAGGTTTCAGTAGATGTCAGTTAAACGTCTTCTTTTTCTTTGAATATTCTCGTTTATTAGATCGAAATTATTTAACAATTATAAAAAATAACATAATGACCTTCCGAGATCTAGGTTTCAGTAGATTTCAGTTAAATGTCTTCTTTTTCTTTGAATATTCTCGTTTATTTGATTTAAATTGGTCAATAAAAATAATAAATAATATAATGACCATCCGAGAACTAGATTTTAGTAGATTTCAGTTAACTGTTTTTTTTTCTTTGAATATTTTCTTTTATTTGATTAAAATTGGTTAATAATAATAAAAAATAACACAATAGCCTTCCGAGATCTAGCGTTCAGTAGATTTCAGTTAAATGTCTTCTTTTTCTTTTTATTGTTTTGAAATATACTTTTAATTTGTATCATCATTAAAATAAGAAATTGAAGTAGAGTGGAATGTAAATAGTAATAAAAAATAACATAATGACCTTCTGAAATCTAGCGTTCAGTAGATTTCAGTTAAATGTCTTCTTTTTCTTTGAATATTCTCGTTTATTTGATTGAAATATTTTAATAATAAAAAAAAACATAATGAGCTTCCGGGATCTAGGTTTAAGTAGATTTCAGTTAAATGTCTTCCTTTTCTTTGAATAATCTCGTTTATTTGATTGAAATTGTTTAATAATAACAAAAAAAAACATAATGAGCTTCCGAGATCTAGGTTTCAGTAGGTTTCAGTTAAATATCTTCTTTTTTTTGAATATTTTCGTTTATTTGATTGAAATTGGTTAATAATAACAATAAAAATAACATATTGACCTTTTGAGATATAGGTTTCAGGATATTTCAGCTAAATGTCTTCTTTTTCTTTGCATATTCTTATTTATTTAATTCAAATAGTTCAACAATAATAAAAAATAATATAGTTACCTTCCGAGAACTAGGCTTAAGGAGATTTCGATTAAATGTCTTCTTTTTCTTTGAATATTCTCGGTTATTTTACTGAAATTGTTAAATAATAATAAAAAATAACATAATGACCTTCCGAAATCTAGCGTTCAGTAGATTTCAGTTAAATGTCTTCTTTTTCTTTGAATATTCTGGTTTATTTGATTGAAATTGTTTAATAATAACAAAAAAAACATAATGAGCTTCCGAGATCTAGTTTTCAGTAGGTTTCAGTTAAATATCTTCTTTTTCTTTGAATATTTTCGTTTATTTGATTGAAATTGGTTAATAACAATAAAAATAACATAGTGACCTTTTGAGATCTAGGTTTCAGGATATTTCAGTTAAAGGTCTTCTTTTTCTTTGAATGTTCTCGTTTATTTGATTGAAATTGTTAAATGATAATAAAAAATAATATAATGACCTTCCGAGAACTAGGTTTAAGTAGATTTCAGTTAAATGTCTTCCTTTTCTTTGAATATTATCGGTTATTTTATTAAACTTGTTTAATAATAATAAAAAATTACATAATAACCTTCCGAGATCTAGGTTTCAGTAGATTTCAAAATTTCTTCTTTTTCTTTGAATATTATCGTTTATTTGATTGAAATTGTTTAGTAATAATGATAAAAAAATATTGGCCTCCACTAAGACGTTCCCATATCTTTGCAAACCAAGTACCAAGACCATAGCTCGTTATTGACGAATGATCATTGTCATAGTCCATTCCATAAGCCTTTGGTCTTGGACCAAGAGTAGTCAATCAATATCAGGACAAATGCATACCATCTTCTTTTTTTAATATGATTCAAGTGTATATCCTTCCAATGTACAAAATTACTGTTTGAAAATATATCATAAACTATGTAGTGTCGATGAGCAGCCATAGAGTAGTACCACTGGTACAGCCGCATAAATATATAATAATAAAAGTTGAATTATTTTCCAAATCCAAAAAATTCCGTCCAAAAAAAAAGTGTTACTACAAACATTATTTTTCTAATTGTAAAAGTCCCAACTAACATATCTATATTGTTCTCATATTGTACTTCAAAAATATTGAATGTGAAATTTTTTGGTTTTAAGCATATTTCATGTCATTCTAAGACATGTAAAAAAAAGTTGAAAAAAATGTCTATTTTAAAAAATTATATAAAAATAAAAGTTCAAAAATAAAGTTTAAAGAAAAAATTAAACTTCAAAAAAAGTATAAAAAAATGGGGAGAGCAGATAAAAGTTGGGGGAGGGGGCCCTTTGAGGTTGGGAGGAGGGGGCGTCTTGGAGGTTGACGTACTTGTTGGTTAGGGTTTTTGGTGGTTGAGGAACTTCATTTTTCAAATCCATAACCACCTTATTACTTGATTTCTAAGGATTTCTAAGGCTTGTTCAGAATTTTTATATCAAAATTCTTTTCTTGGCAACTATGACTTTATTAATTTCAACTTTTTAGCATACTCCATTGCTAAAGAATATTTTATATTGTCCACACTCCTAATTATGTACTTGTCTATTATACAGATCACAGCCAAGAAGTGAAAGCTAGGTCATGTCACAACATCGCCTTGTCACCGCTAACCGTTTCCACAGATTGATATCAATGACGTTATTCTAGTCATATTCTAACATTTATGTCACGTTGCGTAAGACTTACCAACCCCTCAGGCTTACCTTAACTGGTAAGCAGTTTTAATCCTTTATCACTTTCATAAAGTCCATTTAAAAATAAGAATATTATCGTCCTCTGTTTCATCCCATTATTCAAATCATTAATTAAGATCATTCAGACCAGAAGTATGCAAATGTATCATTGTTTCATCCCTATATTCAAGTCATTAACTAAAGATCATTTAATGCTTAGCTATACTGGGTATACATTGTAATGTGGGATCATTGACCTACATAAAATATAGGTTTAAAATACATGTTTAAAAATCTAGCTCAGAAACTGGTCTGCTTGGCCCAGAAAGCGGTCTGACAGGTTTTGTTACTTTAGAATCAACTGATAGGTTACTACTGACCACATCAAAGAAGATTTTCAAGTTAAAAGAAACAATTTTATGTCAATATTCTTCTTTCAGATTTATTCCTTTTAAAGATATAGAGCAATGGTGCCTCAATTACCTTCAGAAAATGAATAGCTTAATTTTTGAAGAAATCCATTTTATTCTTTGCAGTAAAGTTTAGCAATAAAGAAAGAATTTATTCAGCTCTTTTATGCATTTTAAAGAAATATTTTGAGAATAAAGAAATATTAATGGAACTTACGCCATATCAGTCTGATGGAACTAGATTGATATTAGAAAATGTAATCGCAACAAATTCGAGAACTTTTGCTACTCTACTTCTTTTTCAATGTTATAATGCTAAAAGACAAATTACTTAAAATATATATTGCTTTCAGTAAAGTGTGAATAACAATCACGCTGATTGGAGTGCAAGGGGGAAAATTTCCCACTTTATATATCCAGTAATTTCTGTTCGTTTTGAGTTTGATTAGAGTATCAATTTTATTTTGGGTACATTCCAAGTTCATTATTGGTTTTATTATTTTTTTTTATTAAGTCTAATATCCATTTCTTTTAACTGTCTTAACTCTTATACTGTTCTAACTCTTATATAATTTTTTTTTTAATTATAATTGGGCTACAAGACAGACAATTTCCTCGTTCAATTATTTAGTAATTTCTGTTCCTTCTGAGTTTGAGTTTGATATTAGTTTAATTTTTTGTAACTTATACTTTTGTGGTTTCATTTTTATTAAGTTTTCTTTTAACTTTTAATGGATTATTCATTAGAATGTCAATTATTTTTTTTTACTCTGCTGAAGACATATTTTCGTTCTTTACTTTTTAAAGAAAAACTTGTTTTTTCCCCTATAAATAAAAGTTCAAATAGGGATAAAATCCTTTTAATAGACAGTGATGATGATAACAGTGATAGAAATTCACAAAAAAATACCAGATATTTCGGTCACTTATGCAGCGACCATCATCAGTAGTAAAACTAAACTAAAACAACTTTAAACAAAAGCTTATGTACAAAATAAAATAAAACTACATATTGTTTAATTCTCTAATTCTTATCAAAGCAAAGGCGGAATCTACCCTCTTTGACCTTCTTGGATTCAGTTTATTAGCGTTCAATGATATACCACTTGGACGGAGGTCAACTACATTGGGTGAATTTAACTTTGCTCTGTCAGATTTTAATAAATTATCGTAGATGGAATTTAGCCCTAATTCACTTGTGTCACGATTCAAAGCAATGTTCTTGAATAAGATTTTCTATATTTCACGAGTTTCACAAAAATTTGTTTTATACCCCGATCCCTAGAAATCAAAGAGACATTATCAAACAAAAGAAAATGGTCTGGAAAATTGAAAATATGTTCTGAAAGGGCTGAAGTTAAATCTTCAGACTTAGAATCTTGCTTTAAAGCCGAAGAAATATAATCTTTATGCTGTAACAATCTCATTTCCAAATTCTGGTTAGTACGTCCCACATATGAGCTTTCGCAAGTAGGGGAGACCGGTCCACGGTCGGCAGGTTTTGACTTTTTCAATTCTCCAGGCATTAATTCAACCGATAGGACGTTGCTGAGTATGCCAAAGCAAAGGTAACTCAGTGGGTATCATCCCAGAAAAAAAACAATTAAGAATACTCCCCCACTGTTGTAGCTGGAAGCTGGTCTTTCCAAGTGGCCAACAGTACCGAACCTGGGCCATCCCGGTACTGGTTTGGCCGTCTCTGGCCTACGTTCGGCCACCTGATAAGACAAACAGAAAAGTGCCCAGGAAAACGTTAAAACTTGTTTTACGGCTACAAAAGTATAAAAGAGTATGATCAGTATAAAAAGCTAGAGAATCAGCTTCAGTAAGGTTAAAAAAACTGACAGAACATTCATTTCCAATTGTAATTTGATAGATCAACACCAAAAGTGAGCCGCTCCACTAATCTTGACGATCCACCTGCAACTGTCGGCGGTGCCAGTTTCATTTCAACTTCCGTCTTTAAGACACTAGCTGTCTTGTCAGTTAGCAGAAAGTCTCTTACCCCAGTCTTCTTCAGAAACTGGACCTCAAGTTCTTCAGTTGCTACGTCTTTGATAATGGCAATATTGTGAACGGGATTCCCTTTCTTGCTCTTCAGCCCAACCAGAATGAAATCGCCAACCTTGACGTTCTCAGTGTCAAATTGGAAGCTGCTGGCAGGGGGCTCGTCTTCAATGTCCATACTGGAGTCTGAAGAGTCGTTGTATACAGGTTCACCTATGTCAGAATCGTCACTCTCATTGCGACTCTTGTTGAGAGAAACAAGCTTTTCGTTTTTTAGCCTTTTCGCTTCTCTGACTTTCTTCATTTCCAGGACTAGGGCTTTCTTGGCAGATGCAGCGTTTATCTCGGCAGTAATGCGCTCTTTCACAGGGGATGTCGGTGAGCACTTCTGACTTATTTTTCATATTTTTTTTCCTGTTAATTTTTCGCGGTGAGCCTGTTAATTTTTCGCGGGTTCGTATCGACGATCTCTTTGAACAAATCATCTGCTGACCTTTGTTCCTCATTCGGAGCTGGAACCTGTGCTGCTTCAGTATCGGCGTCTATGTTATAATAGGAGTCTAAATGTCCCACAGAACTTGCGCTGGGATAGAAACTTCATTGGTGGGTGCTTCACTTGTTGGTAGTCTATATGAGACATAGGACGAGAGGAACTCTTAATCCTTGGAGACATCTTTGTTGGTGGGGCAGATCCCACTTGCACTGAATCCACTAATTATATTCTCAGGAGTGAAAACCTTTGGACATGCTTTCCTCAGAAGCTCAGCAATGTTATACACTGATATAGTTTTAAATTTATGTGGAGTCATTAAACTTGCCGCTTCCCGGTTGTAGTAGGCCTTGAGTGGCCCCATGACTGCCCTGTATAGAGTCTGTAGTTTGTGAGTAGTATGGGGAGGGACAGTTAAAAGTAGAACGCCATTATTTTTAGCCAGATCAAGAAATTCAGTGGTGTATCGGCTGATGTGGTTATCTAGCACCAGAAGTACGGGGACTGTTTGAAGGGTTTGACATGATTGATAAAATGCTGCAAGTAAAGCAGAAAAAGGGAGGCAGTCATCCAGCCAGAAGCATTTTATGAGCCGGTCATCATGGTTCTCGGTGGAGCCCCCTTGAGTATAATTTCCGGACACTGTTTCCTAGGGAAAATAAAGCAGAGGAGGGACTGTGTTCCCAATGGCATTAACACCAGCACAGATCGTGGTCAACTGGCCTCTTTCCGCTGACGTGACTTTCCCTACTTGCTTCTGCCCTCGCCGTGCAATGATTTTACCAGGCTTGTGGACAGTTGTCAAACCCGACTCGTCTACATTCCAGATGTCCTGTGGTCTGAACTTGAATTTATTTAGGACCCACTCCAGGTTGACAAAGAAAGTTCCTACAGCGTGACGGTTGAAAGCAGTCGCCCGTCCTAGGCTTGTACCTTCTGGCGTTCTTACTGATAGTCTTATGGCGAGCCATAAAACACGATACCAATCCTCGCCTGCAATGCGTCCGCCTCCACTAGCTTCGCATTTCCAGTTGTCTGGTTGTTTTATACCCTTAGTAATGGCATAGTTGTATGCAAGCTTATGCGCTTCCAGCATAGTACAACCAAATGCATATCAGCTATCGTTTTCAGGTAAGTTTCTAGTCCTTGTTCTTGCTCCTCAGTAAATATTTGTCTTGTGTTATAACCGGGTGTAAAGAAACTCAGGTCCAGGCTTTGTGGAGGAATATTCAGCTGCTCAACTTTTTCAAGTAGTCTTGCAGTGTTCCTCTAGGGACACCCATGGCACTTGCAGAGGATCTGACTGACTTCTTGTCGACTAAGACAGAAAAAAACTGATATGATATTCTCAAAAGATGCTGTTTACTCAGCTTTTATAAGCATGGCCCACGTTCGGACGCCTTGGTTCAGCATGCCGAACCTGCCCCAGACATTGTGGCTGAAAGTGGGAATTCGCCATCTCGCGGGATGAAAAAATGTTAGCAGCAGACCGGTGAACATGGGGCGTGTTTGAAGATGCCAAAACACAGGCAGTTAATCAGAGAATACCACGTGAGTTTATGTCCTATCAAATATTTGTAGTTAGGCGTAGAGCTTAAGATAAAGCTTCAGATAAACAAAATTCAGGATTTACTCACCATAAAACACAATCCTAACTGATATTTTGGTAAAATTGTTAATCAAGGGCAGCCATTTTAAAAACATACACTCCCATCTGGCAGAGCTTTTGCAATCTACCAGAAGCCTTCATCTATTTTTAAACTGAGATTATTTGCTTTGGCCAAACGTGGGCCATGCCAATCGTGGGCCGGTCTCCCCTACATGGGATCTGATAGACCCCACTTTGTTTCCCCAATGTAGTTGACCTCTGTCCAAGTCTTAATCATTGAACGCTAATGAACCGAATCCAAGAAGGTCAAAGAGGCTAGCTTCCGCCTTTGCTTTGAAAAGAATTAGAGAATTAAACAATACGTAGTTTTATTTGATTTTGTACATAAACTATTGTTTTAAATTGTCTTAGTTTAGTTTTATTACTGTTGACGGCCACTGCATCTGAGACCGAAATATCTGGAATTTTTGTGAACTTCAATCGCTGTTATCATCATCACTGTCTATTAAAAGGATTTTATCACTATTTGAACTTTTGTTTATCGTCATGGAAAGGCAGTGTGGACTCCGAAATTATCTACTTGTTTTTTTTATTTAATTTCTGTTTGTATTTTATTCATTTTTGAATTTTTGAAAGAAAATAAAATTATATCAAATAAATTGAAACTTAAAGTACTTTGAGTACTTTTAGATCTGATATTTAAATTATCCATGAATTTTTAATTAGTAAAACAAAAGTAGTTTTTACAATCATAATGAACATATTAATTTCTGAATTTTTCTAATACAGCCGTTATGTAAATTAGACCATATTTAATACGGCCATATTTAAATAAGCCATGAATTTTTATTAGTAAAACAAAAGTAGTTTTTACAATGATCTTCTTTGTTTCTGACTTTCAAATACAGCCATATATAATTTTTTTTGGGGTAGGAGGCATGATTAGTTTTTGAGAGGGGGGGGGGGATACTTTCGAGAACGAAAGCTCCCAAAGACCCTAATTGAATGAGCAATTAATATTGTCCTGTTTCTAAGGGGCCGAAATAAAAAAAAATTGAATAATAATTTTGCATTGATCCAACAAACATTTTGAAGAATTTTTCTGCTATCTTTGTTGAACAAAAATAAGCTAACCCCCTCATTTTTGTATTTTTACGAATTGGCTTACTTTACCTGTAGAAGTGTTAAAAATTAAAAATCTAAATAGCTGAAGTTGAAATTTCCCTAAGATCCCCCAAATTATAATAACCACCTGTTAATCAGTTATAGACAGCGCCAATTCAATGAAAATTTCAAATTGTGCTGTAAGTATACAGAGAAACCCAAAACAAGTTCTTTCCGTAACTTCGTTTTAAACTAAAGCACTTTTAATTTCATTTAACTTTGTGCTGTCACAAAGAAATCTTTGTTGGATACATTTCAACTTGGATTTCTTTGGAAAACAGTTAGAATCTCTTTTTTGTATTGAAAAAAGGTAAGTTTTTTTTTTATCTCGGTTTATGTTTTACAACTGCCAAAGTATCCATATAAGAATGGAATAAAAAAAATTGGAACTAATCATTAGTTTTCATAATTAATTAGTAGGTTAGTAATTAATTGCATAAATAGTTAGCAATTAAACTTCATTTTTTTTTCACAAACCCATCTTAGATTGTATTCATATGTAAATACATTTTCTAAGTATTTATGGCAGTTATTTGAAAATTGAATTTTTGGTTTGTAATGCAATATTTTATCCCTGTTACTGGTATATATACTGAAAAAATTCAAATGAATTTACTGAAAAAAAAAATGTGCTTTGTCAGTTTAATATACATATGCTCATATTTATTCCTTAAAATCTTAGTTAATTTTTGATTTCTTAAAATTATAAAAATGAAAACATTTAAAAGAATTTTTCCAGTAAAGTGCAAAGTAAAGGCTTTTAGAAAGCATAGGGTTTTAGAACCCTACTCACATTAATTTCTGCTCATTTTGAGTTTGACTCTGTTATTTATTTTAATTTCTGTTTGTTTTAGGTTTCATTTATTTATTGATACTGATTTGTGTTAGTTGTATGCTTGGTAGATTATTTGATTCTATTTTTGTTCATTTTTGGTTTAATAGAGTTCTTTACTTGTTTTTAAAAAATTGTTTTGTGGAAAAAGTTTTTTTAAATTAATTTCTACTTGTTTTATATTGACATAGTCTTTTTCAGGGAAAAAGACTAAGCCTCTTCTAAAGTTAATCAACCATCCCTTCGGTAAAAACCTTAAATACCCCCTGGGCATAACTTACAACCCTTGCCCCTAATCTCTGGGGTTTATTTCAACCCTCAAAAGTCTTGCTGTATGATATTTAGACTATTTTGAACAGAATGGCTATCTCAAAATTTCTATTAGATGCATTTCAGGACTAAACAACCTGTGTGTGTGTGGGCGGGGGGGGGGGGGGGTGGTAGCTGTCCTCCGATCACTTTGACTCTTAAAAAGAGCACTAGTGTGTCTGATTAACAATCCAATGAGCCCGCTCCAAAGTTTATATGACCATACTTTCTATAAAAACCTTATATGCCCCCAGGTCATAACTTGCAACCCTTGCCTTGAGGGCTGGGGTGATTTTTTATCCTCAAAGACATAATTTCCAGACCTTTTAAATACATTGCACAAAATGGCTATCTCAAAATTTTGATTGGAAGTGTTTGAGGAAATAATGAGCGTGGGAGGGGGAGCATTTGCCCTCCGATATCTTTCGACTGATAAGAAAGGCACTAGTCCTCTCAATTTCCAATCAAATGAGCCCTTTTTGAAGCTTCTACAATAAAACTTTCTATAAAAACCTTAAATCAAAATGTTGATTGGAATTTTTTGGGGAAATGATGGGCATGGGGAGCATTCACCCTCTGAATTCCCAATTGAATGACCCTTTTTTTGGAGTTTCTACGTCCACGCTTTCTATAAAAAACTTTATATGCCCCCAGGGTATAACCTGAAACTTTTGCCCTGGGGGCTGTTGGGGGTTTTTCATCCTCAAAGACATAATTTATGGACCTTTCAACTACGTTGAACAAAATGGCTATCTCAAAATTTTGATTGAATGTGTTTGGGGAAATGGTGGGCATGAGAAGGGGGTAAGTTGTCCTCCAATCCCTTTTGACTATTAAAAAGAGCACTAGCCCTTTCAATTTCCAATCAAATGAGCCCTTTCTGAAGTTTCTACAACAACACTTTCTATAAAACCTTGTATGCCCCCAGGGCATAGCATACAGCCTTTGCCCGGAGGGTTGTGGGGGGGGGGGGGTTATCCTCAAAGACCTAATTTCCAGAACTTTCAACTACGTTGAGCAAAATGGCTATATCAAAATTTTGAATGGATGTGTTTGAGGAAATGATGGGCGTCATCCCCAAAGACATTATTTCCAGAACTTTCAACTACATTTGAAAACAAATAGCTATCTCAAAACTTTGATTGGATATGTTTGGGGAAATGATGGGTGTGAGAACAGGGTTTGTTGCCCTCCAATCACTTTCGACTTTAAAAAGGGTACTAGCCCTTTTGATTTCCAACTGAATGAGCCCTTTTTGAAGTTTCTATGACAGCGCAGTCCGTGAAAACCTTATATGGCCCCAGGGCATAATTTACGATCCTTGCCCTGTGGGGTGTGGGGGTTTGTCATCCTCAAAGACATAATTTCCAGAACATTCAACTACGTTAAACAAAATGGATATCTCAAAATTTTGATTGGATGTGTTCAGGGAAATGGTGGGCGTGAGAGGGGGTTAGTTGCCCTCCAATCACTTTCAGCTATTAAAAAAGGCACTAGCCCTTTCAATTTCCAATCGAATGAGCCCTTTTTGAAGTTTCTACAACAATCTTTCTGTAAAAACCTTATATGCCCCCAGGGCATAACTTACAACTCTTGCCCTGAGGGCTGTGGGTGGAGTGTCATCCTCAAAGACTTAATTTCCAGAACTGCCTAATATTGCGCTGCCTAATAAAGAAGGGACATTCTCCCTCCTCTACGGGATAAATTCTGCTCATTTTTGGGTTTAATGTTGCTATTTGTTTTCATAATAACAGTATTACAAATATTCCCAGAAATAAAGGGGCGTTAAATATCAATTTCACATTTTTGATGTGTGTTTTGAACCGACCATTAAAAAAGGCACTAGCCCTTTCAATTTCCAAACAAATGAGCCTTTTTTGAACTTTCTGCAATAAAAAATGGCCATCTCAAAATTTCTATCAGATGCAATTCAGAGAAATATGAGGTGTGGGTGGTATCCACCTTTTGATCACTCTCAGTCTTAAAAAGGACACTAGAACTTCTGATTACCAATTCAATGAGCCCAACTCCAAAGTTTATACAATTACACTTTCTATATAATTCTTATATGCCCTCAGGACATAACTTACAACCCTTGCCCTGAGGGCTGTGGGGGGTTGTCATCCTCAAAGACATAATTTTTGGACGTTTTAATTACGTTGAACAAAATGGCTATCTCAAAACCGTGATTCGATGTGTTTGGGAAATGGTAGGCATAGGAGGGGGATTATTTTCCCTCCAAACACTTTCAACTATTAAAAAGGGGACTTGCCCTTCCAATTTCCGATCAAATGAGCTCAGTTCGAAGTTTCTACAACAACAACTGGCCATCTCAAAATTTCTCTCAGATGCATTTCAGGAAAATACAAGCTGTGGGGGGAGGGGGAGTTAGCCACCCTCTGATCACTCTGAATCATAAAAAGGGCTCTATAACTTATGATGACCAATTAAATGAGCCCCTCCAAAGTTCATATGATCACCCTTTCTATATATACCTTATATGCCCCCAGGGCATAAATTACAACCCTTGCCCTGAGGGCTCTGGGGGGTTACCATCCTCAAAGACATAATTTCCAGACCTTTCAATTACATTAAGCAAAATGGCTATCTCAAAATTTTGATTGGATGTGTTTGGGGAAAGGGTGGGCATGGGAGGTTACTTAGTTGCCCTCCAATCACTTCCAACTATTAAGAAGGGCACTAGCCCTTTTGATTTCCAATTGAATGAAGCTGTTTTTTTTTTAGATTTCTAAAACAACAAATAGCCATCTCAAAATTCCTATCAGACAAACTTGGGAAAATACAACATGTGGAGGGGGTATCTACCCTCCCATCACTCTGAATCTCAAAAAGGGCACTGAACCTTCTGATTAGCAATCCAATAAGCCCCCTCTGAAGTTTATACGATCACCCTTTCTATATAAACTTTATATGCCCCCAGGGCATAACTCACAACCCTTGCCTTAAGGGCTGTAGGGGGGTTGTCTTCTTTAATAACATAATTTCCAGACTTGTTAGTTGCCCTCTAATCACTTTCGACTATTAACAAGGGCACTAGTCTTTTCAATTTCCAATTGAATGAGCTCTTTTCGAAGTTTTTACGACAACAAATGGCCATCTCAGAATTTCTATAAGATACATTTCAGGAAAATACACGCTGTAGGGGGGAGTTATCCGCCCTCTGATCACTCTGAATCATAAAAAGGGCTCTATAAATTCTGATTACCAATTAAATGAGCCACTTCCAAAGTTTATATGATCACCCTTTCTATATATACCTTATATGCCCCCAGGGTATAAATTACAACCCTTGCCCTAAGGGCTCTGGGGGGTTACCATCCTCAAAGACATAATTTCCCAACCATTTAATTACATTAAGCAAAATGGCTATCTCAAAATTTTGATTGGATGTGTTTGGGGAAATGGTGGGCATGGGAGGTTAGTTAGTTGCCCTCCAATCACTTCCAACTATTAAGAAGGGCAGTAGCCCTTTTGATTTCCAGTTGAATGAACCTGTTTTTGTTTTTTAGGTTTCTAAAACAACAAATGGCCATCTCAAAATTCCTATCAGATGAACTTGGGAAAATACAACATGAGGAGGGGGTATCCACCCTCCCATCACTCTGTATCTCAAAAAGGGCATTAAAACTTCTGATTACCAATCCAATGAACCCCCTCTGTAGTTTATACAATCATCCTTTCTATATAAACTTTATATGCCCCAAGGGCATAACTGACAACCCTTACCCTGAGGGCTGTAGGGGGGTTGTCATCCTTAATTATGTAATTTCCAGACTTTTCAACTATGTTGAACAAAATGGCTATCTCAAAATTTTGATTGGATGTGTTTGGGGAAATGGTGGGCATGGAAGGGGGACTAGCTGCCCTCCAATCACTCTTGACTATTACAAAGGGCACTAGCCCTTTCAATTTCCTATTGAATGAGCCTCTTTTTAAGTTTCTACAACCACTCCTTTGACACAAAGTACCCTGGTCTAAAAAAAAAAAGAAAAAAAAAAAAAAAAAAAAGAAAAACAAAAAAATAAATTGCTCTTTACTTAGGCAGCAATATTGCACTGCCTATGATTTCTGTTCATTTTGAGTTTCATTTATTTATTGATTGTGATTTGTGGTAGTTTTATGCTTTGAAGATTATTTGACTTTATTTTTGCTTATTCTTGGCTTAATGGAGCTCTTTACTTTTCTTTGAAAAACTTGTATTGTGGAAAAAGTTTTTAAAATTAATAATAAGAAAGAATTTAAGGAAGACTATTAACAATAGAACATGGATGCTCTACTTATTACTTAGCTTTGGTTATTTTCTTGTTTGTTTTTTTCTTTTACAGTACCGTATGTATTGTCTCTAAATTTGTTTTATTGTGTAATCAGTTATTGTTTTATCTTGTCTTGTTGCTTACACAAGGTAAGTTTTATTAATACATTCTAGTTCATTTGTCAACATTCCTGCTTAATTATGTTTTTAACAAATTAAACTAAAAAAAAGGTGACTAAAGAGAGGTTTACTCCATTAGTAACAAAACTCTAAAAAACAGAATGTTGATGCCAATATATACATCAGAAGAATTTTCTCACAATGCTGATTCCAAATATATAAGGTTCATCAAGTTTTGTCTTACATATCAAAAGTTTCAAGCCTGATGAAATTTGCCTTATTTTTGAAAAAGAGGGGAAACACCCCTTAAAATTTAAGGAATTTTAATAAAAATCATACCATCAGAAAACTCAGCTGTAAAAGTTTCAAGCTCCATACACAAAACCTTAGAATTTTACATTATTTTTCTTTTTGCCAGAAGAAAGATCATGGATGCATGTTTAATAGTTTTATTTCCTAGGGGTGATTGTATTGAACCATTGATCCTAGAAAATTTGGAGAGGGCTCATTTGATCACAAATCAAAAACTCTAGTACCATTTTTAAGCATCCCAAAATATTGGAGAGCAGCTAGCCCTCCACCCACACCTTTTCCCCCCCCCCAAAGTTAACTGACAAAAGTTTTGAGATAGTCATTTGGTTCAGAATAGTTGAAAGATCTAATAACCATGTCTTTGAGGATGACCTGATCCCTACACACTGGGGGGAAGGGCTTCAAGCTATGAACTTTGCCCATTGTTTACATATAGTATTGTTTATTGGAAAGTATACAGATATTTTTGAGGGAGGATTTTCTGTGGAGGAGGGGTATTTTCAACAGCAAGGAAAGTTTCTGGGGTGAGCTTTCAAGAGGAAATATTCCAAAATTTATACAAAAAGTTTGATTTAATCTTCTTTTTCTTTAGTAACTCCATTTTATGTGTGGAGATGATTGGGAGAAATTTTTAGCAGGGCTACAATTTTCTGGAAGATTTGTCCATGAGGGGGGGGGGGGGGGTATCCACAGGAAAAATTCCCCATGGGAGAATTATCACCTGGAGAAATGTTCCATGGGGAAACTATCACTGGGAGCAATTTCCCATTGGGAAACTTTGTAAAAAATATTACTTTCACTTTCTCACTGGGACAGAATTTGGAGGGGTTCAACTGTATCACCAGGAAATATTGGTACTTGTATGATAATATATGCCCTACCTAAAGTTCTTCTAATTTGTTTCTCTGAAACTCAATCCTAATGAAAAACCAAAGTAAGATAAAAATACAATACTTCAGAAACAAATTCAGGCTATATATTTGCACATTGGGGGGGGGGGGGGTGTTGGGAAAGTATAGCTGATCTGCATGCCTAATGTGTTAGGTAAAATTATTCTGCATGTTATGTAGTAAGAATTGTTTTCTAACTTCACATTGTCCAAATACTTTACTCCCCTCCCTAATGTGCATATACGTATAGCCTGATTTATATATTTTCAATCTATTTTGTGAATTTTCTTTGTCTTGTCTTATAATAAGCTGAAAGAAACTAACAAAAAAAAACAGTTCTTTAATGTGTCTATGAATGAACAACTTTGAGTGGTAGGGTGTATATCATACAAGTACTGAAATATTCATAGGCTGGATGTGAAAAAAAATACTACCAGGAGGTTCTCAACTATGTTTTGATTCCATCTTTAGAAAATTAACCAAGTCATGTTTGAATGTTTTAAAAGAAGTTTATGTAATCCAATAATCAGCATATAGTAGAAAATATACAACATAATGGAATATTACAATTACTTGACTGTAAAAAAATGAAAAAAAATTGTTTCAAGAACAAAAAATTAATTTGCATTATCTACATATTGAAAAATAATTTCATTTATTACTTCTTGACAGATTAGTTTTGCTACAAGACCTTCAAAGATTATGTATGTCATTTAGGGTCTTATGGATTTTTGAGCACTATTTGAGAAATGATAAGAAAATTGGTGCTTTTGTCTTATAGCCACCACACTCAAGATCTTGTATTGAGAACATGAGACAATAACCAGTTTTCATGGTCTTTATATCAGTCAATATTAGCTTTAGCTTGGTGGAAAACTACATTGTAGCTATATTTTAATTAGATATTTAGTTGGTATTTTGGTTGGGTTACATATTTAATATAATGTGTTCTAGGTGGCCCCACTTCCATAATTCTTTTTTGTAGTTTTCATAATTTTGTAGATAAAGTATTATATTTTTATCATTTTTTGTTTTATTTCATTAGCATTAACTGAACTTCACTTCTCAACAGAACTTGAGGGTGACTATAAGACACAAGTAGGTGTACCAGAAAATTAAATTTAAAAAAAAAACAAGCCTTTTCAACTGAAAATAAGGAGCAAAATTAAAACTTAAAAAAATAGAAATTATTTAGTAAATTTCTAGGTGGCACTATAATTTAGCTGGGATGAAAGTGAAAACATCATTTGATGCCTTTTTTATGCTCTTTCATAATATAATAATTGCTTCTTTTGCAAATTACATCGACAAAACAGTTGATTTTCAAGGTAATTTGTTTGCAGTTCATATTACTGACAAACAAATAAAGTGAAATTAAAGTGAAATGCCATTTTTGGTGCTCTTTACAAATATAATAATCATTTTTGTTGCAAATGAATTACCCCCATCCCTATAAACCATATACCAATTCAGGGTATATATTTGCACATTAGGGGGGGGGGGAGGGGTGGTGGTAAACTTTAAATTTAACTCTCATTTGCATCAGAAACGAACTTTACCCCCACCTCCCAAATATGCAAATATATACCCTGAATTGGTATATATAGGGGTGGGGGTAAAATTCATTTGGGACAAAAATGGCTGTTATATTTGGAAAGAGCATAAAAAAGTGGTACTGGTGCATTATGCAGACACCACTATATACTGTATCAAGGAAATAAGAGATGAAACCCACCAAATGGGTATTTCAATAGGGAAATGGAATGCAAAGTGTGTTTTTCATTGTGTTTAAAATACTTAAACTTTTGTTTTTTGGGGTTTAGGGGGCGGGGGGAAAGGTACCTAGGTTAGGTAATGTATTTAATATATCCTATGCTTTACCTCCCAGAACCCCAATGTGCAAAAAATATAGCCCAAATTTGTTTCTAAACTATTATATATTCATCTTATTTTATTATATTTTATTAGCATTAACCAAACTTGACTTTTTTTTTAGTGTCCACATAATGCACCAGTACCAAAAAGGCATTGAGTGGTATGTTTACTTTATTTGTAAGTCAATAATGTGAACAGCAAAAAATTTACCACTTTCAATTCAAATTCTTTCCTACCATTTCAAATTTTTCAAATGCTGTTGACAAAAACAGCACTGAATTTTGCAATTAAAAACATTGCCATCAAAAATTCAGGGTATATATTTTTACATTAGGGGGGTGGGCAGTAAAGTTCATGGTAAATATGAAGTGTGCCATATAATTTAGATAGGATGAAAATGAAAACATCATTTGATGCTTTTTTTATGATCTTTCATAATTCATATAAAATACCTTCAGGGCCCCTTTACAGGCTCAAGATACAATTTGCAACAGAAGCAATTATTGTATTATGAAGGAGCATAAAAAAGGCATCAAACGATGTTTTCACTTTTATCCTAGCTAAATTATAGTGCCACCTAGAAATTTACCAATTATTCTAGGGCTTTTTTTTAGCACTAAGATCTTGCATCTTTCTGCAAAGATTATTGTTTTTTAACTCATCTTTGTTCTAAGGTCTTACAGCTCACTGATGTTAGCAAAAAGTTTGAAGAACGCCACTGTTCTGCCATATAGAACAATGATGAGAGAACTTTGATGATATACTCATTGTTGTTCTCAAACCACTGGTCAGAGCAGAATGATGAAAGACGTTTGCATAAAAACAACAAAAGATATAAGATCTTAGTTCAAAGATTTCACTTTTAAACATTTTCTGACTAAAGATGTAAGATCTTAGCACATTGATGAGTGAAAAAACAGGCCTTCTGTATAGAAAAACAAAGAACAAGGGATGGTGTATCAAAATGTCATCCAGAAGAAATTATGCTGCCCCTTATCTGTATAGAGAAAGCAATAAAAAAAACATAAATCTGACTTTTTGTACTTTGTACTATCACAAAACTACCTTATATTGTCCTAGAGAAAACAAAAACAGTATACATGTGACTTTTATTCATTATAGCCTAGTATTGAAAAGCTGCTTAAGTGGACATCCACCACATGGCTAATATGGGAGTAAAGTTCATTTGTAATGCAAATGAATGTTTAGATTCAGGATGCAATTCTGGGTATATATTTGCACATTAGGGGATGGGGGTATATATTCTGTGTAAATAGCCTATAGGTTCCAAAAAATTCATGAATTTCTTAGAAAAACTGGAAAAACAAGGATAGAAGTGAAGATTAAGGCTCTCCCCCTGCTAAATGTGTTAACTAGGATTGTTCTGCATATTATCAAGTAAGAATTGGGTAAATATCTACCAAATCATATTATTGAGTTAGTAATAAAGTGAATACACTATTTGATGCCTTTTTTTATGCTGATTACGAATATAATAAGCATTTCTATTGGAAATAAATTTCAGCCCCCCCCCACCTATATAGGCTATACCTAACCTAACCTAACCCTGAATTGGCATATATAAGGGAGGGGGGGCTGAAATTCATTTCTGATAGAAATGCTTATTATATTTGGTATCAGTATAAAAAAAGGCATTGAATGATGTATTCACTTTAGTCCTAGCCTAACTCAATAATATGATTTGGTAGATATTTACCAAGAATTGTTTTCTTAATATGTTTACTTATGTCCAGCTGGATTCCTAGGCTTAAAATACTGGTTGGTTGGTTGGCAAATTCAAGATTTGTATATATATACACTGTCAAATTAGTCATCTGGTGGTATCCCCTGCTTAAGTCAAAGTTATATAGGCTACATGACTTTTTATACCTTGTACAATTATAGAGCAACCTAAATAGTCAAACAGATAATTTTTTAGGTTTTCTCTTTATATAGAGCCTAGGCTATATGATACACTAGAATGTCATGCTGAAGACATTTTACTGCCCACTTGATACTATTATGGAGCAACCTAAATAAAGTCATGCATATAGCTTTTTAATACAATTTTCAATTATACAACAGTAAGAATAAAGTCCTACATATAAATTTTCTCCTGATTTATTTCTGATGCACTAGAATTTCATAAAGAAGACATATACTATCCAACTCTTCTTCTTCTTCTTCAATTATAGGCTTCGGATGAATCCATTTAACCTTTTTCGTATTGTATGATTATGTCAGGGGTGTCCTGGGAAATCAAATATAGAGATTAGACTATTATTATTCAATAATAGGCTTTATACATCATTGATGAAACCACCTATATTTAGGCAGTTAAAGACAGCTTTGAACAATTCAGCATCATCAGTTGAAGAGTGTCTGCTTTGTGTTAGTTGGTCAATATTAGGGGTTAGCTTGAGGTGCTTGAATATAGCAGATAGAGTTAGCCATTCTTTTTTATGGTTGAGAGTTGCCACAGGGCAACCAAAAAGAACATGGTTGATGGTTTCATCATAGGTTTGACATAGGCGGCAAAGAGGGCTGATTACTGTTGGAATGGTTGTGTTTTGATAGAGATAAGTTTGGCTGTTAAGGCCAGTAGCATTTGATCGTATTCTGTGGTACATCTTTGAGTCTTTCCGGGATGTAAATGGAGATGTAAACTCTATTAAAAACCCATTGTTGGCTTGTTGTTCTTCAAAGCGACAGCGTTGCTGCATCAGTCGAAGATGTTGTTTCGCAGTGCTGTTCGTGTTGTTGTTGCCGCAAAGTTGCCAAAGTTGTTAACGTGTGACAATAGAGCCAAAGAAAGTGCTTTTTGATGATATAAATATAGATATGTGAAATATGAAATATAAAATATAACGTTTTGACCTAAAAAGTGCTACAATCCATGCTTTTGTGACCCATTTATTGTGAGAAATCTAGCGTTACGGTATCCACGCCGAAGTGGCTTACATACCAAGAGCTATTTTAGATTAGGAGCACGTTTTTTGCGGCACCGGCTCATTTAATGAAAGACCAGCTTCAAAAACAAAACACATGCGCTTAAAAAGCAACCAGTCAATGGTTCAGTGGTACAAAATCTAACAGTGAAGTATAAAATACTAATAACAATGTTTCATCCTAAAATTGACAAGTGACCACTGGTCGCTTGTGCCCACTGGAAATTTTCTTGAACCAGCTGCGGCTGCTCTGCAGTTAAAAGATCTGAAATAACCTTGATTGCTACATAGTAAATTACTTTTGGTCCGAGCTTTAAATTTTCTTTATCAACATATTTTGAAGGGATCAGCTCAATTTGAAAAATGTCGCTAGTGTTTTTTGGTGCTTCTGGCCTATTGAAGCATTCCAGGGACAATACATCAAGCTGCAGCTTTTCAAAAGACAGTGGAGTTGGATCGACGTAAGCTGAGACTCTTGTTTAGTTTTTTTGATATCATGTATATATATAAGTTCATTGATAAGCTTTTCTCGAATCTCTGCTCCGTCTGAAGTTTTTTAAGCATGTGATAGTGCTGCATTGAAGCAATTTTTTGCAACACATTCAGGCTCTTCATAGAAAAGTGAAGTTTTCTGTGTCGTAATATAATATAGTATAAGCGAAAACTCCTGGTAAATAAACTGTTGTAGACACAGTATGAGTATATATGAACAGTAGCGAAAAGTCCTATATTCCCCATTAAAGATTTTTACACATATCAGTCTAGACCTCTCTTTATGGCTCCGCCTCTTCGCACACACGCAATGACAAATGCTTAACGGATTAAATATGCTGTGATCTGATTGAATACCAAAAAGCAGCTGAAACTATAGCAGTGACGTATTGGGAACTTCTCAGTCAGCACGCTATGATAGGTGTAATTTTTAAACAAACTTTTTGCTGCTGTTCATATATACTCATATTGTGGTTCTTGGTTCTAGAGAAGCACAATAGAGAGAATATACAGCAGCGACTTCTTTTTCTAAACATGACACATATTTCATATCGTACGCAAAGACTCTGAGCCGTGTCGTCACAGCTTAGTTCAGTTGCTATAGGCTCATATTGATGTGTACATTAAAATCGCAAGTGCGCGAAGGCAGAGTATAAATATTGCGTGGTTTTTGATCTGTGTCACATATTTTAAATGGAGAGTAGAGCCTTTACGACTTTTTTTGTGTCCACCAGCTGGTTTAACCAATGACGGTATTGGTTCAAAGAGCTTGTATGTTTAACGCAAAAATGGAGAAAATTATATTTGGTTGAGTTAAAACGTCAACAGACTGTAGTAGTGACAAGGTAAATCATAAAATAACACTATGAAAATATTCCAAGTCTCTCATTTCAACTAAAAATTCCGAAAAGAGCTTTGAAACATCAACAGTGTAGCAGTGATATGGCGAATTACTACGAAAATATTCCAAGTCTTACACTTCAGTTTAAGACTTTCCAAAGTGAACCTTAAAAGATCAACAAAGTGTAGCAATGATAAGCCACAACGCTACGAAAATATTCCAAGTGTTACATTTCAACAAAGATGTCTTACACTTCAATTTAAAAAACTTTCAAAAGTGAACCTTAAAAGATCAACAAAGTGTAGCAGTGACAAGCCAAAACGCTACGAGAATATTCCAAGCTTTACATTTCAACGAAAAAATTCTGAATTGGACCTTAAAAGATCAACAAAGTGCAGCAGTGACAAGCCACCACGCCATGAAAATAATCCAAGTGTAACATTTCAATGAAAAAAAGTGTGTGTATGTTTGTGTGTGTGTGTATTTGTTTCTTTTGTGTTTGCGTGTTTATGTGTTTGTGTGTGTGTTTTTTTGTGTCTGCGTGTGCGTGTTTTTGTGTGTGTGTCTTTTTTGTGTGTGTGTGTTTTCTTTGTGTTTACATGTTTGTTTGTATGTTTTTTTGTGTGTGTATTTTTATGTATGTGTGGATATTTTTGTGTGTTTGTGTTTGTGTGTGTATTCTGGTGTGTGTATGTGTGTGTGTGTGTGTGTGTGTGCGTAGGTGTGTGTATATGTATGTGTGTGAATGGGTGTGTGTATGTGTGTGTGTATGTATATGTATATATGTGTGTATATATGTGTGTGTGTGTGTGTGTGTGTGTGTGTGTGTGTGTGTGTGTGTGTGTGTGTGTGTGTGTGTGTGTGTGTGTGTGTGTGTGTGTGTGTGTGTGTGTGTGTGTGTGTGTGTGTGTGTGTGTGTGTGTGTGTGTGTGTGTGTGTGTGTGTGTGTGTGTGTGTGTGTGTGTGTGTGTGTGTGTGTGTGTGTGTGTGTGTGTGTGTGTGTGTGTGTGTGTGTGTGTGTGTGTGTGTGTGTGTGTGTGTGTGTGTGTGTGTGTGTGTGTGTGTGTGTGTGTGTGTGTGTGTGTGTGTGTGTGTGTGTGTGTATGTGTGTGTGTGTGTGTGTATGTGTGTGTGTTTGTATTTGTTTGTGTGTTTGTTTGTGTGTGTATCTATCGGTTTGTTAGCGATTGGCCGATGGTTTGTGTGTGTGTCTGATTCCTTTTGTGTGTGTTTGTTTTTTTGTATTTGTGTGTTTTTAGTTTTGGGTCTGTTGGTGTTTGTGTGTGTGAGTGCGTGTCAGTGTTTTTGTGTGTATGTTTTTTTGTGTGTGTTTTGTGCTCGTGTGTTTTGTTGTGTGTATGTGTTTCGTGTTCGTGTGTATGTGTGTGTTTTTGTTTGTGTGTGTGCGTGTGTTTTTTTTTGTGTGTTATTGTTTATGTTTGTGTGTATGTGTGTGTGGTTTTTTGTGTGTGTGTTTGTGTTTTGTGTGTGCGTTTGTGTGTTTTGTGTGTGTGTGTGTGTGTGTGTGTGTGTGTGCGTGAGTGTTGTCTGTGTGTGTGTGTGTGTGTGTGTGAGTTTGTGTGTGTGCGTGTCTGTGTGTGCGGGTGTTTTTGTGTTTTTTGTGTGTGTTTGTTTGTGTGTTTGTGTGTGTGTGTGTTTTTTGTTTTTTGTTTTTCTTGTTTGTGTTTTTGTGTGTGCGTGTGTTTTTTTGTGCCTGTATGTGTGTGTGTGTGTGTGTGTGTCTTCTGTGTGTGTGTGAGTGTGTTTTGTGTGTGTGTGTGTGTTTGTGTGTGTTTTGTTTGTGTGTTTTTTGTTTGTGTGTTTTTTGTGTTCGTGTTATTTAGTTTGTGTGTGTGTGTGTTTTTTTTTGTGTTGGTGTGTTATTTTTTGTGTGTGTGTGTGCGTGTGTCTGTGCTTCAAATGTTAATGGACGCTTACAATGATGATGGAAGGTGTTGTAGGGATTCTAGAGAGTACTTATAGTGTGGTACTGTAGGGTGAATTGCTTGCAAAAAGCCGAATGAATGAGTTAAAAATAAAATTTTTAACGAGAAATGACTGAAAAGTATTTTTTTTTAGGGGGAGGGGTGATGACAGTGGTGTGTCACAGGGGCAGTAATAGTGTGACATTGTGAGGTGAAATGCTTAGAGCATCAAACACTAGCAAAGAAAGGGGAGATACTTCTCTGTTTTCAAGGTGGGGGGGGGGATGTCATGTGGAGAGCTGATGTTAGTGTGAAAACAGGGTCGTAGCACAATTCCGCACTAGACAATAAGTATACTTTTTATTGGTTTGGACATCTGCCCTTCTCGCAAGATCATCTTCCAAGCTCTCCCATTAGGTATCTTTGCTTAACATATACATCGCTGTTAATACGCAATAAACATGTGTATGTGGCATGCTGGAGTTCCATGGGGTCCTTTTAGTCTTGTTTGTAAGATACACTTGCATCATTCATATTAGACCTAATCACGGGAAATCCAGGGGGTCTTCCAGAAAAACAATGTATCAATGACTAGAATTTTGCCAGGGTGAGAGTTTTGCCAGGGCATGAATCTTGCTAGCTAAGCGCTAGAAACAGGGATGGTCTGATTTTAGAGGGTTACCGTAGAAATTATATAATAATTTCCCTGTTATTACTATATTTTATGTTATCTCGAGCAATAGCGTTTTTCAGCTTCTTTTTATTGCCTAGCCGAAGCCCGGTATTAGTCCAAGGAATGAGTAGACATAGACCAAACTCCCCCCTGCGCGTAGGATGGCGGGATTTTGTCCCCCCAAAACGAGTAGACACAGACCAAACTCCCCCACAGCGCAAAGGGTGGGCTGGGACAAGAATTTCCACCCTTTGTGTATTTTGTTATTTTGGTGAAAATGTACCCTGGGCTAAGAGAAACCGTTCAGCGGAACTGGAAACTTCCCCCGAGGCGATCAGCGAGCAGGTCGGTACCTTAGTGAATCGAGGCTGGATGACAAAAAATGTACGCTTGAATCTCCTCCCCCCCCCAGATGGTTCCCCCTCCCCTGGAGTCCCCTCTCTTTGTCTTTCCTTAAATTAGGTATGTTCTTCTTTATCCTTTTAAAGTCACAATAACGCCTAAAAACCTACATATATTATCAATACATCCTCTGAAAATGAAGGCTACTAGGTGGGAGCTGGAAAATATTGTTAGGATATTGTGAAATATCGATGAATTTATCTTAATGAAAAAGGGGTATTTCCTTAAAAGCTCTTAACATGTGTTAAATTTACATCTAATATCACTTCTTATCCTCCTGGGTTTCAGGCTAGAAGTCTCGGTTTTCTATAATACACGGTTCTTTTTGTGTATATTATGACCCCCACCTTCATATTTTTGCTGAAAAAATTTACCCTGGGGATGTGTCGGGCTGGGACAAACCACTCGGGGTGATTGGGGACTTCCTCAGAGGCGACCAGTGAGCAGGTTGGTACCTTAGTGGGTGGAGGCTGGATAACAATAAATGTATGCTTGAATCTCCTCCCCCACAGACAGTTCCCCCTCCCCTGGAGTCCTCTCCCTTCTTCTTTCCTTAAATTAGGCATGTTATTCTTTATCATTTTAAAGCCACAATAACGCCTAAAAATCTACATCTATTATCAATGCATCTTCTGAATATGAATGCTACTAGGTAGGAGCTGGAAAATATTGTTAGGATATTGTGAAATATACATGAATTTATCTTAATGAAAAAGGGGGAAAAGGGGTATTTTCTTAAAAGCTCTTAATATGTCTTAAATTTGCATCTAATATCACTCCCCTCCTTCTTATCCTCCTGGGTTTCAGACTAGGAGTCACGGTTTTCTAAAATGCACGGTTCCTTTCGTGTATATTATAATTCCCTCCTTCCTACTTTTGCTGAAAAAATTTGCCCTGGGGGTGTGTCAGGCTGGGAAAAACCACTCGGGGGGATTGGACACTTCCTTGGAGGCGAGCAGTGAGCAGGTCGGTACCTTAGTGGATGGAGACAGGATAACAATAAATGTACGCTTGAATATCCTCCCCCACAGACAGGTCCCCCCTCCCCTGGAGTCCTCTCCCTTCGTCTTTCCTTAAATTAGGCATGTCATTCTTTTTCATTTTAAGGTCGCAATAACGCCTAAAAAACTACATCTATTATCAATGCATCCTCTGAAAATGAAAGCTTCTAGGTGGGAGCTGGAATCGGTACTTTTTATCGGTTAGGACATCTGCCCTTCTCGCAAGATCATCTTCCAAGCTCTCACATTAGATATCTTTGCTTAACATATACATCGCTGTTAATACGCAATAAACATGTGCATGTGGCATGCTGGAGTTCCATGGGGTCCATTTAGTCTTGTTTGTTAGATACACTTGCATCATTCATATTAGACATAATCACGGGAAATCCAGGGGGTCTTCCTGAAACACAATGTATCAATGGCTGGAATTTTGTCAGGGTGGGAATTTTGCCAGGGCATGAATCTTGCTAGCTGAGCGCTAGAAACAGGGATAGTCTGATTCTAGAGGGTTGCCGTAGAAATTATATGATAATTTCCCTGTTATTACTACATTTTATGTTATCTCGAGCAAAAGTGTTTTTCAGCTTCTTTTATCGCCTGGCGAGCAGGTCGGTACCTTAGTGGATGGAGGCTGGATAAAAATAAATGTACGCTTGAATATCCTCCCCCCCAGATTGTCCCCCCTCCCCTGGAGTCCTCTCCTTTCATCTTTTCTTAAATTAGGCATGCCATACTTCTTCATTTTAAAGTCGCAATAACGCCTAAAAAACTACATCCATTATCAATGCATCCTCTGAAAATGAATGCTTCTAGGTGGGAGCTGGAATCAGTACTTTTTATCGGTTTGGACATCTGCCCTTCTCGCAAGATCGTCTTCCAAGCTCTCCCATTAGGTATCTTTGCTTAACATATACATCGCTGTTAATAAGAAATAAACATGTGTATGTGGCATGCTGGAGTTCCATGGGGTCTTTTTAGTCTTGTTTTTGAGATACACTTGCATCATTCATATTAGACATAATCACGGGAAATCCAGGGGGTCTTCCTGAAACACAATGTATCAATGGCTGGAATTTTGTCAGGGTGGGAATTATGCCAGGGCATGAATCTTGCCAGCTGAGTGCTAGAAACAGGGATGGTCTGATTTTAGAGGGTTGCCGTAGAAATTATATGATAATTTTCCTGTTATTACTACATTTTATGTTATCTCGAGCAATAGTGTTTTTCAGCTTCTTTTATCGCCTAGCCGAAGCCCGGTATTAGTCCAAAGAATGAGTAGACATAGACCAAACTCCCCCCTGCACGTAGGATGGCGGGATTTTGTCCCCCCCAAAAGATTAGACACAGACCAAACTCCCCCACAGCGCACAGGGTGGGCTGGGACAAGAATTTCCACCCTTTGTGTATTTTGTTATTTTGGTGAAAATGTACCCTGGGCTAAAAGAAGCCGTTCAGTGGAACTGGACACTTCCCCCGAGACGATCAGCGAGCAGGTCGGTACCTTAGTGGATGAAGGCTGGATGAAAAAAATGTACGCTTGAATCTCCTCCCCCACAGATGGTTCACCCTCCCCTGGAGTCCCCTCCCTTTGTCTTTCATTAAATTAGGCATGTTCTTCTTTATCCTTTTAAAACCACAATAACGCCTAAAAACCTACATATATTATTAATGCATCCTCTGAAAATGAAGGCTACTAGGTGGGAGCTGGAAAATATTGTTAGGATATTGTGAAACATCCATAAATTTATCTTAATGAAAAAGGGGTATTTCCTTAAAAGCTCTAAACATGTCTTAAATTTGCATCTAATATCACTCCCCTCCTTCTTATCCTCCTGGGTTTCAGGCTAGAAGTCTCGATCTTATGTAATACACGGTTCTTTTGTGTAAATTATGATCCCCTCCCTCATCTTTTTGCTGAAAAATTTTCCCTGGGGATATGTCGGGCTGGGACAAACCACTCGGGGTGATTGGAGACTTCCTCAGAGGTGAGAAGCGAGCAGATTGGTACCTTAGTGGATGGAGGCTGGATAACAATAAATGTACGCTTGATTCTCCCCCCCCCCTACAGACGGTTCCCCCTCCCCTGGAGTCCTCTCCCTTCGTCTTTCCTTAAATTAGGCATATTATTCTTTATCATTTTGAACCCGCAATAACGCCTAAAAACTATATCTATTATCAATGCATCTTCTGAATATGAATGCTACTAGGTAGGAGCTGGAAAATATTGTTAGGATATTGTGAAATATCCATGAATTTATCTTAATGAAAAAGGGGGAAAAGGGGTATTTTCTTAAAAGCTCTTAATATGTCTTAAATTTGCATCTAATATCACTCCTCTCCTTCTTATCCTCCTGGGTTTCAGGCAAGAAGTCTCGGTTTTCTATAATACATGGTTCTTTTTGTGTATATTATGATCCACTCCCTCATATTTTTGCTTAAAAAATTTGCTCTGGGGTTCTGTCGGGCTGGGAAAAACCGCTCGGAGAGATTGGACACTTCCTCGGAGGCGAGCAGGTCGGTACCTTAGTGGATGGAGGCTGGATAAAAATAAATGTACGCTTGAATATCCTCCCCCACAGACGGTCCCCCTCCCCTGGAGTCCTCTCCTTTCATCTTTTCTTAAATTAGGCATGTCATTCTTTTTCATTTTAAATTCGCAATAACGCCTAAAAAACTACATCCATTATCAATGCATCCTCTGAAAATGAATGCTTCTAGGTGGGAGCCTGAATATATTTATAGGATATTGTGAAATATCCATGAATTTATCTTAATGAAAAAGGGGTATTTCCTTAAAAGCTCTTAATATGGTTTAAATTGCATCTAATATCACTGCCCCCTCCCCACCCTCTGGGGTTGCAGGCTTGAAGCCCCGGTTTTCTATAATAGATGGTTCTTATTTGCGTATAGAATAATATGACATTTTCATCTTTTATTTTTTGTCGCGTCTTTCAGCTGTCTTTTTTATGTTTTATTGCTAATCAATTTGTTTTCATTTACAGCATCTCTGTTTTTAAGATGTAGTCTTTAGCACAAGTAAGACACGCATTTCCCCTTTATTAGTATTTTGAGAACAAATGTCCCCTGGAAATAGATGTTTTCCAAGTGCGTGCCAAGTTTTCGATGTAAACACGTCGTTCTAGTGAGTGCCAACAAATGGGGGATCTCAGGTGTCGTGCAATAGTTTATTTTTAGAATATGGTTCAAGATAAAAAATATTGGCAAAGGTTTCATGGACGACGTGCTTGGAGCATTCTACCATTGGAAGGGAATGACCTTTCGAGTTCTGGCGGGGTCAAGAACTCAAGAAAAAAAAAATGAATGGTGTTTCGAGCGAAAAGTGAAACGCCGAAAAACAAAGGCTTTTGGGCGAAAAATGTCAAAATAGTATTATCTGGCAGTGATGGTTGCGCCGATCTTACATAAAGTGTGTTGCGTCATTAAGTTAATGAAATAAAAATGCTTTGGGGGTTTTGGGTGTCGTTACGTTACAAGCGGGGATTCTCCCATGGGTTCCTGTGGTAGGGTTACGCAAAATTACGCAAAAGTCATGCATATTAGACCTGTCATTTTGAAACAGGGTAATTCGTATGACGTCATTGGAGTCCAGGGGGGTGATTCATGTAGTATTGTCATATCTGTTCTCTTTAATAGAACAGATGACTACACTGTGCAGGTGTGAGGGTCTGGTAGATCCACTTATCTGACCATTTAAAGGCGAGGGTGTGGCACATGTTGTAACATGCGCTTGAAACAGGGGTGTGCATCGTGACGTCAGAGGACATGCGCTAGAAACATGGGTGAGGGGTTAGGAGCTTATTATTCAAACTTGTGTATTATACGGACCACTCTCCAAGTAGTTGAAACGCTTGGAAATTTTGCCTAGAAACAGGGAAAAAAGGGTGTGCTACTTGACCTAACCTTTGAACTCTTGCCAAGGGCTGGAATGTTGCCTAGAAGCAGGTGTGTCGCGTGACGTCAGAGGGCTCTCATAGGAAAAGGGACAGGGCTGTCATAGAATGTATTATGGCCCCACTACTGGAAACCTTGTACAGAGAAATTACAGTCCCCCTCCTTGAACAACAAAGTAAATGATTTTTTCCTTCTTGTAGCACTGATGTGTCTCCCGTTTTTTGTGTATCTTCCGGGATAGCTTCCGGGATCTAGGTTTAAGTAGATTTCAGTTAAATGTCTTCCTTTTTTTTGAATATTCTCGTTTATTTGCTTGAAATTTTTTAATAATAATAAAAAGATTACATAATGACCTTCTGAAAACTATACATCAGTTGATCACGCATAAACGTCTTAATTTTCTTTGAATGTTATCGTTAATTTAATTTACTTTGGTCAATAATAATAAAAAATAACACAATGACCTCTAATAACAGAATTAGAATTCCGAGATCAAGAATACAGGATATTTCAGTTAAACGCCATCTTTTTCGTTGGATATTCTCGTTTATTTGATTTAAATTGGTCAATAGAAATAATAAATAATATAATGACCATCCGGGAACTAGAATTTAGTAGATTTCAGTTATATGTCTTCTTTTTCATTGAATATTCTCGTTTATTTGATTGAAATTGTTTAATGATAATAAAAAATAACACAATAACCTTCCGAGATCTAGGTTTCAGTAGATTTCATTTAAATGTCTTCTTTTTCTTTGAATATTCGCGTTTATTTAATTGAAATTGTTTAATAATAATAAAAAATAACATAAGGACCTTCCGAGAACTAGGTTTCAGTAGATTTCAGTTGAATGTCTTCTTTTTCTTTGAATATTTTCGTTTACTTGATTTAAATCGGTCAATAAAAATAATAAATAATATAATGACCATCCGAGAACTAGATTTTAGTAGATTTCAGTTATATGTCTTCTTTTTCATTGAATATTCTCGTTTATTTGATTGAAATTGTTTAATAATAATAAAAACAAAATAATGACCTTCCGAGATCTAGGTTTAAGTAGATTTCAGTTAAATGTCTTCTTTTTCTTTAATATCCTCGTTTGTTTTATTGAAACTGTTTGATAATAATAAAAAATAACATAATGCGCTTGCAAGATCTAGGCTTCAGTAGATTTCAGTAAAATGTCTTCTTTTTTTTTGAATATTCTCGTTTATTTGATTTAAATTGGTCAATAAAAATAATAAATAATATAATGACCATCCGAGAACTAGATTTTAGTAGATTTCAGTTAAATGTCTTCTTTTTCATTGAATATTCTCGTTTATTTGATTGAAATTGTTAAATGATAATATAAAATAACATAATGAGCTTCCGGGATCTAGATTTAAGTAGATTTCAGTTAAATGTCTTCTTTTTCTTTGAATATTCTCGTTTATTTGATTGAAATTGTTTAATAATAATAAAAAATAACATAATAACCTTCCGAGATCTAGGTTTCAGAAGATTTCAGTTAAATGTCTTCTTTTTCTTTGAATATTCTCGTTTATTTGATTGAAATTGTTTAATAGTAATAACAAATAACATAATGACATTCCGAGATCTAGGTTTCAGTAGATTTCAGTTAAATGTCTTCTTCTTCTTTGAATATTCTCGTTTATTTGATTTAAATTGGTCAATAAAAATAATATATAATATAATGACCATCCGAGAACTAGATTTTAGTAGATTTCAGTTAAACGTCTTCTTTTTCTTTGAATATTCTCGTTTATTTGATTTAAATTGGTCAATAAAAATAATAAATAATATAATGACCATCCGAGAACTAGATTTTGGTAGATTTCAGTTAACTGTTTTTTTTTCTTTGAATATGTTCTTTTATTTGATTGAAATTGGTTAATAATAATAAAAAAATAACATAATGAGTTTCCGAGATCTAGGTTTCAGGGGATTTCAGTTAAATGTCTTCTTTTTCTTTGAATGTTCTCGTTTATTTTATTGAAATTGTTAAATGATAATATAAAATAACATAATGAGCTTCCGGGATCTAGATTTAAGTAGATTTCAGTTAAATGTCTTCTTTTTCTTTGAATATTCTCGTTTATTTGATTGGAATTGTTTAATGATAATAAAAAATAACACAATAACCTTCCGAGATCTAGGTTTCAGTAGATTTCAGTTAAATGTCTTCTATTCCTTTGAATATTCTCGTTTATTCCAATTAAATTGTTGAATAATAATAAAAAATAAAATAATGACCTTCCGAGAACTAGGTTTAAGTAGATTTCAGTTAAATTTCTTCTTTTTCTTTGATTATTCTCGTTTATTTGATTTAAATTGGTCAATAAAAATAATAAATAATATAATGACCATCCGGGAACTAGATTTTAGTAGATTTCAGTTATATGTCTTCTTTTTCATTGAATATTCTCGTTAATTTGATTGAAATTGTTTAATGATAATAAAAAATAACACAATAACCTTCCGAGATCTAGGTTTCAGTAGATTTCAGTTAAATGTCTTCTTTTTCTTTGAATATTCTCGTTTATTTGATTGAAATTATTTAATAGTAATAAAAAATAACATAATGACCTTCCGAGATCTAGGTTTCAGTAGATTTCAGTTAAATGTCTTCTTTTTCTTTGAATATTCTCGTTTATTTGATTTAAATTGGTCAATAAAAATAATAAATAATATAATGACCATCCGAGAACTATATTTTGGTAGATTTCAGTTAAATGTTTTTTTCTTTGAATATGTTCTTTTATTTGATTAAAATTGGTTAATAATAATAAAAAATAACATAGTGAGCTTCCGAGATCTAGGTTTCAGGGGATTTCAGTTAAATGTCTTCTTTTTCTTTGAATATTCTCGTTTATTTGATTGAAATTGTTAAATGATAATATAAAATAACATAATAAGGTTCCGAGATCTAGGTTTCAGTAGATTTCAGCTATGTGTCTTATTTTCAATTGAATATTCTCTTTTATTTGATTGAAACTGTTTAATGATAGTAAAAAATAACACAATAACCTTCCAAGATCTAGGTTTCAATAGATTTCAGTTATATGTCTTCTTTTTCTTTGAATATTCTCGTTTATTTGATTGAAATTATTTAATAATAATAACAAATAACATAATAAGCTTCCGAGATCTAGGTTTCAGTAGAGTTCAATTAAATGTCTTCTTTTTCTTTGAATACTCTCGTTTATTTGATTGAAATTGGTCAATAAAAATAATAAATAATATAATGACCATCCGAGAACTATATTTTGGTAGATTTCAGTTAAATGTTTTTTTTCTTTGAATATGTTCTTTTATTTGATTGAAATTGGTTAATAATTATAAAAAAAAATCATAGTGAGCTTCCGAGATCTAGGTTTCAGGGGATTTCAGTTAAATGTCTTCTTTTTCTTTGAATATTCTCGTTTATTTGATTGGAATTGTTTAATGATAATAAAAAATAACACAATAACCTTCCGAGATGTAGGTTTCAGTAGATTTCAGTTAAATGTCTTCCTTTTCTTTGAATATTCTCGTTTATTTGATTGAAATTGTTTAATGATAATAAAAAATAACATAATAACCTTCCAAGATCTAGGTTTCAATAGATTTCAGTTATATGTCTTCTTTTTCTTTGAATATTCTCGTTTATTTGATTTAAATTTTTTAATTATCATAAAAATAACACAATAACCTTCCAAGATCTAGGTTTCAGTAGATGTCAGTTAAACGTCTTCTTTTTCTTTTAATATTCTCGTTTATTTGATTGAAATTATTTAATAGTAATAAAAAATAAAACAATTACCTTCCGAGATCTAGGTTTCAGTAGATTTCAGTTAAATGTCTTCTTTTACTTTGAATATTATCGTTTATTTGATTTAAATTGGTCAATAAAAATAATAAATAATATAATGACCATCCTAGAACTACATTTTGGTAGATTTCAGTTAAATGTTTTTTTTCTTTGAATATGTTCTTTTATTTGATTGAAATTGGTTAATAATAAAAAAAATAACATAGAGAGCTTCCGAGATCTAGGTTTCAGGGGATTTCAGTTAAATGTGTTCTTCTTCTTTTGAATATTCTCGTTTATTTGATTGGAATTATTTAATAATAGTAATAAAAAATAACACAATAACCTTCCGAGATCTAGGTTTCAGTAGATGTCAGTTAAATGTCTTCTTTTTCTTTGAATATTCTCGTTCATTTTATTGAAATTATTTAATATCAATAAAAATAACACAATGACCTTCCGAGATCTAGGTTCCAGTAGATGTCAGTTAAATGTCTTCTTTTTCTTTAAATATTCTCGTTCATTTGATTAAAATTATTTAATAGCAATAAAAAATAACACAATCACCATCCGAGAACTAGATTTTAGTAGATGTCAGTTAAATGTTTTCTATTACTTTTAATATTATAGTTTATTTTATTTGATTTTTTTTATAATATTAATAAAAAATAAAAAAATTAACTTCCTAGATCTAGGTTTCAGTAGATTTCATTTAAATGTCTTAATTTTCTTTTGATTATTAACTTTTATTTGATTGGAATTGTTTAATAATAGTAATAAAAAATAACACAATAACCTTCCGAGATCTAGGTTTCAGGGGATTTCAGTTAAATGTCTTCTTTTTTTTTGAATATTCTCGTTTATTTGATTTAAATTGGTCAATAAAAATAATAAATAATATAATGACCATCCGAGAACTAGATTTTAGTAGATTTCAGTTATATGTCTTCTTTTTCATTGAATATTCTCGTTTATTTGATTGAAATTATTTAATGATAATAAAACATAACATAATGACCTTCCAAGATCTAGGTTTCAGTAAATTTCAGTTAAATGTCTTCTTTTCCTTTGAATATTCTCGTTTATTTCATTGAAATTGTTGAATAATAATAAAAAAATAATGACCTTCCGAGAACTAGGTTTCAGTAGATTTCAGTTAAATTTATTCTTTTTCTTTGAATATTCTCGTTTATTTGATTTAAATTGGTCAATAAAAATAATAAATAATATAATGACCATCCGAGAACTAGATTTTAGTAGATTTCAGTTAAATGTCTTCGTTTTCTTTGAATATTCTTGTTTATTTGATTGAAATTATTTAATAATAATAAAAAATAACATACTAAGCTTCCGAGATCTAGGTTTCAGTAGATTTCAGTTAAATGTCTTCTTTTTCTTTGAATTTTCTCGTTTATTAGATTGAAATTGTTTAATAATTATAAAAAAATAACAGAATAAGATTGTGAGATTTAGTTTTCAGCAGCTTTCAGTTAAATGTTTTCTTTTTCTGTGAACATTCTCGTTTCTTTGATTGAAATTGTTTATTAATAATTAAAAATAACATAATAAGCTTCCGAGATCTAGGTTTCAGTAGATTTCAGTTAAATGTCTTCTTTTTCTTTGAATACTCTCGTTTATTTGATTGAAATTGTTTAATAGTAATAAAAAATAACATAAAGACCTTCCGAGATCTAGGTTTCAGTAGATTTCAGTTAAATGTCTTCTTTTTCTTTGAATATTCTCGTTTATTTGATTTAAATTGGTCAATAAAAATAATAAATAATATAATGACCATCCGAGAACTAGATTTTGGTAGATTTCAGTTAAATATTTTTTTTTCTTTGAATATTTTCTTTTATTTGATTGAAATTGGTTAATAATAATAAAAAATAACATAGTGAGCTTTCGAGATCTAGGTTTCAGGGGATTTCAGTTAAATGTCTTCTTTTTCTTTGAATTTTCTCGTTTATTATATTTAAATTGTTTAATAATTATAAAAAATAACATAATAAGCTTCCGAGATCTTGGTTTCAGTATATTTCAGTTATATATCTTCTTTTTCTTTGAAAATTCTCGTTTATTTGATTGAAATTATTTAATAATAATAAAAAATAACATAATGACCTTCCAAGATCTAGGTTTCAGTAGATTTCAGTTATATGTCTTCTTTTTCATTGAATATTCTCGTTTATTTGATTGAATTTGTTTAATGATAATAAAAATAACACAATAACCTTCCGAGATCTAGGTTTCAGTAGATATCAGTTAAATGTCTTCTTTTTCTTTGAATATTCTCGTTTATTTGATTGAAATTATTTAATAGTAATAAAAAATAACACAATTACCTTCCGAGATCTAGGTTTCAGTAGATTTCAGTTAAATGTCTTCTTTTCCTTTGAATATTCTCGTTTATTTGATTTAAATTGGTCAATAAAAATAATAAATAATATAATGACCATCCGAGAACTAGATTTTGGTAGATTTCAGTTAAATGTTTTTTTTCTTTGAATATGTTCTTTTATATTGAAATTGGTTAATAATAATAAAAAATAACATAGTGAGCTTCCGAGATCTAGGTTTCAGGGGATTTCAGTTAAATGTCTTCTTTTTCTTTTGAATATTCTCGTTTATTTGATTGGAATTGTTTAATAATAGTAATAAAAAATAACACAATGACCTTCCGAGATCTAGGTTCCAGTAGATGTCAGTTAAATGTCTTCTTTTTCTTTAATATATTCTCGTTTATTTTATTGAAATTATTTAATAGTAATAAAAAATAAAACAATGGCCTTCCGAGATCTAGGTTTCAGTAGATTTCAGTTAAATGTTTTCTATTTCTTTTAATATTATCGTTTATTTGATTCGATTTTTTTTATAATAGTAATACAAAATAAAAAAATTACCTTCCGAGATCGAGGTTTCAATAGATTTCATTTAAATTTGTTAATTTTCTTTTGAATATTCTCGTTTATTTGATTGGAATTGTTTAATAATAGTAATAAAAAATAACACAATAACCTTCAGAGATCTAGGTTTCAGGGGATGTCAGTTAAATGTCTTCTTTTTTTTGAATATTCTCGTTTATTTGATTGGAATTATTTAATAATAGTAATAAAAAATAACACAATGACCTTCCGAGATTTAGGTTTCAGTATATGTCAGTTAAATGTCTTCTATTTCTGTTAATATTCTAGTTCATTTTATTGAAATTATTTAATAGTAATAAAAAATAACACAATGACCTTCCGAGATCTAGGTTTCAGTATATGTCAGTTAAATGTCTTCTTTTTCTGTGAATATTTTCTTTTATTTGATTTAAATTAGTTAATAATAATAAAAAATAACACAGTGACCTTCCGAGATCTAGGTTTCAGTAGATGTCAGTTAAATGTCTTCTTTTTCTTTGAATATTCTCGTTCATTTGATTAAAATTAGTTAATAGTAATAAAAAATAACATAGTGAGCTTCCGAGATCTAGGTTTCAGGGGATTTCAGTTAAATGTCTTCTTTTTCTTTTGAATATTTCGTTTATTTGATTGGAATTGTTTAATGATAATAAATAATAACATAATAAGCTTCCGAGATCTAGGTTTCAGTAGATTTCAGTTAAATGTCTTCTTTTTCTTTGAATTTTCTCGTTTATTATATTGAAATTGTTTAATAATTATAAAAAATAAAATAATAAGCTTCCGAGATCTAGGTTTCAGTAGATTTCAGTTATATGTCTTCTTTTTCTTTGAATATTCTCGTTTATTTGATTGAAATTGTTTAATGATAATAAAAAATAACACACTTATCTTAATATGGTTTTAAAATTAGAAAAATCTTACTGGTACAAGAAGGCGTAAAATTGAGCTTTATTTGACTAATGTGAAAAAAGTTCTAAATTTTAATAAGTAGTCTAGGTTAAAGTAAATTAGAGGAACGTGTCAAAATTTAATTTCACCCCAATGTTAACTGACCGTAAATTAAAGAGCAGTAGTTTGATGGGATTGTCAAGTAATAATCGGTAGGGGTATGACTAATAATATGAATTTGACAACTGATATATTTTATTAATTCCACTTCCATCCTTTTCGATTGCACCACTTGAGGTTTTGCTTATACTTCTAATTCCTGCTTGATGTAATGCTAAGTGGGTTAAGTTTTTTTTCTGGTAATTTTGTTGGCTAAGTTAAATCAAATGAAAAAGATTTCCCATTTTATTTCCCATTTGAAAAACAATACAAGACCATAAATGGAGTAAATCAGTTGACACAGAAAAGATTACAAAAACAACACCAGTAATGAATTATAATAAAATGCCAATATTGAACCTAACAGTGGCAACATGAAAATGTGACGGGGGGGGAGGGAGAATTTCTTATTAATTTTTTAATGAAGACACATATTTTTTTTAAATTGAGGAGTGTCAATCCCTCTCCCAATTATCACCTGCTGTCACGAATAACTTTTCGTAACCCCTGTCTCACAAAGGCGTGTCTCTTTAGTTTTGTTATCAATATTTATCCTCAAAAGAGAACTAAGCAGGATTAAAGTTTAACCTATTTCTTTCTTGTTTTCAGGAAGGAATTCCGCAGTCAGTTCCAAAGGCCAAGAAAGCTCTTAGGGTCAAGTCAGTAATGCGATACCAAGATGGCTCACTGAGGGTTACTTTCGAGGGCAGTGACACCTATCATATAATACCAACTGAAATATTATGAAAAATTTTCCGATAGTGAGTTTCTTGTTTATTTTATGTGAATGAGACTTAACTTGTAATTTTTGATAGGTTGGCTTCATAGAATCTGATATATTGAAATAAAAAAAGTTTTAAGAATGTATTCTTTTTCTTATATTGTTTGTAAAATGTGGAGTCTTAGGGGCTTACCAGTGAATCTTCATCCTTCTAGCTTTATCAAATTCGATTTCGTTTTTTTTTTTTGTTTTTTTTTATCTTTTTTTTTGTTTTTTTTAAATTAAGTCTAGGCAAAGGGGATATAAGAGTGTAATTGTAACATGGAACAGAGAGTGTTAGGGATCTTCTTCGTTAATCTTGTAAAGTGTCTTGTTGCAAATTGTTTCAAATTTTGCTTTTCTGATTTACTCTTTTATTATGTTATCACCTCATTTTCCCATAACGACCTGACTAGTTTTGCTCCTATTTTTGACCAGCCTGAAGTAATAGCCCATCGCTTATCGCCCTATGTACAGTATTGCCAAATTTTGAAGAAAACATCCTTCGCCGATCGCCCAATCTTTCAAATTGATTACAGTGTTGCCAAATTTTGTCTCCTTTAACCTAAAGGACTATTAAAAATACTTTAACACAATTACTTCAGAGCAGAGGAGATTCTAAGGGATCAGATACTATTTTTAGGGATTAAACCATATCTGATTGACTAGTAGCTCATTTTAAAGCCATTTTTTCTCTGATTCATATTATATACGTCTTACTGCTTTTCAAAGTCTTGAATTCAGTTTAGTTCATAAATAAAGTTCTTCTATGAAATCCAAAATCCTTGTCTTATAAAAAAGCGGGTGATGGCCTTGCTTTGGCTTATTATACTCTATACAGTATTTTTATTAAGTGAAAAACAATAGCCCTTGTATTTGTCATAAAATTCAATATTTTATTCATTGCTAAGGCTCTTTGTAACTTTCTTATTTAGCCAGGGCAATTTTCTTATCGCTCTAGTCTTAAAATACCATCTATAAGGTCAAAGAATTAGAAAAACCTGAATATTTATGTCCCCCCCTTCCTTTTTACGAAATAAATCAAGCTGCAAACAAAAAACAAGTGCACAAACTTGGGCAGTCCCAGCTGTTACCAGTGAAGGATTCAACACTAGAAAGCCCCTTTTTTTAGCCAGCACTACGGACCCCATTCCTCCCTCATTAATTACCCCTCATTATCTACCTCCCAATCCGTTACAAAGCAACATGCCCCAGGCATCCTCTACCCGAAACGCCCCTCCAACCCGAAATTTTACTCACGACCAGTCAAATCATCATCACAGACGTTACTTCACCAAAACCCTCCCACAATCCCCTCTTACGCATATCCCTCCCAGTCACAAGCCTCCTTGCATACCCTACCCGTTCCATGTGCCCAAGATGCTGTTGACTGGTTCTGGCCTCCACCCGTCATTTGCCAAAGCAAATCCAACCTCCCTCCTCCCAGAAAGTTCCCACCCCACTTCCATTTCCCAGCACCTTCTTACCTTCCCATCTCCCCCTTTCCTCCCCACCAAAAATCCTCCCGATTCAACTACTTCTTACCCTATATCCACAAAACCCCGCCTCCGACCCATTCGTTTTACCCCGCTTGCCCACCCTACCAGTGTGACTCAGGTCTGTGACCGTTTGCATTTAATAATTGTCTTGTATTAAATCCTAATTGTTTGCACTTCCCGACAACTGAAAACAAGTCGCACCTTCCTCATCATGCTTCGTCGGTATCCTCGCCCTTCCTTTTATCTCCAAATCCCCAAGGTAAATTCTTCTCTTACCCTACTTCTCCGCAGCATCATAATATTAAATTGGAACCCTACCCACGAAATTCTCAAACACACCAGGTATCCCTGTCGAGATTCCTCAATCGGTTTGTTTTTCCTAAACTTTTAGTTACTAATGCTGAAAGTCTTAATTTTGAAAAGCTTACCGAACTCGAGGTGGTTTCAGAATCAAATCTAATCGATATTATAGCTATTACGGAAGTAGAGTCCCATGACCCAGGGTATCTTCGCCTGACAAATTATACAGAGTTTATTAAACTCCGTCCTTTAGACCACCCACTTGGAAAAAAAGGTGGCGATGTTTTGTTCTTTACTAAGAGTAACCTTTACCCAATGGCTCTTTGAGTCCCTAGTTTGTCCCAGTACGATGAAATCCTTTGGCTAAGTATTAGACCAAAAGTTCTTCCTCGTCCATTTAATATTATTGCAATAGCTGTTTTCTATTACTTCCCAAATCAAAATATCGAGTCAAAACGTAAATTCATCCAACAATTGCAGACAAGTGCTGATTTTGTTATTTCTAAATACCCTAATGCTGGTATATTTTTAGTTGGTGATGCAAATGACCTTAAATTGGATTATTTTTGCACCTCACTTAAAGTTAAGCAATTTGTTAAAATACCAACGACTCGGGGAAATACCTCTCTTGATGTAATTTTAACTAATATGTATAATTTTTACAACCCTCCCTCAGCTTTGCCTCCATTAGGTGGGAGTTATCATCGTTCGATTCTTTTATCCCCCTCCTCAAATTTTAAGTATTCTTTCTCAATAACTCATGGTAGTTATTGCCCTCTTCAAGATTCTTGTCTTCCTTCTTTTTGTATGCGGCTGAATGCTGAAGATTGATCTGATGTTTATAGTTTAAAAAATCTTGATGATTCCAAAAAAAAGCTAATTGACAAATATCAAATTTGTTTCCCTGAAAAAAAATTAAAAAGTGCTCCAGTGATAAACCCTTTATTAACCAAACTATAAAAACACTAATTAGGACCAAATTGAAGTTTTTCAAAAATGGTAAACAAGATGAAGCCATTAAACTAAGAAAATCAATTAAAAGAGAAATTCGCAAATTGGCACGATCGTACTACAAAAATAAGGTCGAAGTATTGTTCACTAATAAACCAAAAAACTGGTATTCTGAGGTTAAAAAGCTATGTGGCAGGAGGTTTGAACAGCTTAACTTCAATCTACCCGAGTCCCCTGATATTACTGCCAATAATCTCAATAAATTCCTCGCTTCCATTGTCCAGAGCCTTCCACCACTGTCCGACCAATTACCATCAGTAGCCCTTTCCCCTTCTTTACCCACTGTTTCCCCGTCTGAGATAGAAAGAAGAATTCAAAATCTAAGAAAGACAAGTACTTGTCCTTTGGATATGCCTTTGGTGATTTCTTGTCTAAGCCCTTGTCTTTCCTGTTTAACAAAATTACTGAGTCTGGGCAAATTCCTACAATTTGGAAACAGGGTTTCATAACCCCATTGAAAAAGAAAAACGGAAAGCCTGGTTTTGAAGGCGTTCGGCCTATAGCTGTTACTCCTATTTTTTCGAAACTTTATGAAGGATTACTTGCAGATTGGCCAAAGGTAAAAGTTCTACCTCTTACTGACTTGAAGCGATGTTGGAACCTAAAATCCACCTCTACTTCCCATTACCTCGTTTCTCTTATTGATCATATCGGGAAAACACTTGAAAAGCCTAATTCCTGGCTAAATTTAATTTTCATTGACCTTCAGAAAGAATTCGACCTTATTAACCACAATATTTTAATTGAGAAACTTGTCAACGAGTTCGATATTCATCCCTTACTGGTGAAATTAGTTGCCTCCTTCTTAACAAATAGATCGCAAGTTGTCAAATACCAAAACCATTATTCAAATCCTCTCCCTGTCTACAACGGCATACTCCAAGGTACTGTCCTAGGTCCCCTCCTTTTTTTAGTAATGATCAACAGCCTCGCAAAGGAATTTCCTGACCGATGGAAATTTGTTGATGACCTAACGGTTGTTGAAACTTGCTTCAGAAATTTGATAAGTGACCCTTTGTGTATCCTCAATTAAATTGGAGACGAGGCCTTAGGCTTAGACGTGACTGTAAACCCCTCTAAGTCCATGATAATGCCCATTTGTTTCCTCAAATCCTCGCCCTTTTTTCTTAATCCTATCCCTCCTGATATTTCGGTGTCCTCATTTAGACTACTTGGCGTCAGAATTTTTTCAAATTTAAAGTGGCATATCCACTGTAAAGACATCATCCGTAGAGCTAATGTGTCTATCACCCTCCTTAAGCTCTTAAACAAATTCAGCGTCCCCCCTTCCCACTCCTTACGAATTTACACGTCTTTTGTCCGCCCGCATCTAGAATATGCTTGTCCAGTTTGGCACCCTGGTATCTCTCGCGAAGAATCGGAAAAAATCGAATCAGTTCAAAAAAGGGCCTTGCGAATAATTTTCAAAAAAGGCAAGGTGCCATAGTTTCTGCTCCTAAAAAAAGCTAGTCTGAAAACCCTGGAGCAAAGGAGGGTTTTGTTGTGCCTCCGTTTTGCATAAAAATGCCATAACAAACCCTCGGACGGCAAGTATTTTCCCCAAACGTCACTCCCCATCCAGATTACGGCCGCCTCGAGCTGTTTCTGAGCCCATCCCTGCTTTGTCCCCCATTCGCTGCGGTACTTCCAGATACGAAAGAACTTTTATCCCCTTCTCTACAGAAAAAAATAAATAAAATGTCTCAATAGTTTCATTTTTCCCCCTCTTTTTTGTTTATTAGCTGATGGTACTGCCCAAGTTCTTGCACTCATTTGCTTGCCCCTCCCCTTTTTTTGACCAGTTTTTATTGTTTTTAACTCTTTTATTGATTTACTGTAGTTGAATTATTGAAATTTTCTTAGTATCCCTTTTAATTTAAATGCATTTATGTCTCGCTCTAAGTTTAGTTTGACTAGTTTTTGATGCATTTATGTCTCGCTCTAAGTTTAGTTTGACCAGTTTTTATCTTTTTAATTTTTTAATTGACGTTTTACAGTTTTAATAATTGACTTTTAAATGATTGTTGATTATGGTTTTCATTTATTTTGTTGTTGTTCTTTGCATTTTTAGTTTAACCATTTATATTGTCGACTCCAAAGTCCGAATTCGGCCCTTTGTGTGCTTGTGATAGCGATTTTTTTTAAATAAATAAATATCTTTGAATATCTCTTTGAAAAAGGGTCCTATTCTTGTCAAAACGTGGAGTGCTATCATCAGACACATGAGACGTTTCAAATGAGCTGCTACTCGCTAAAAATCGGAGCACAATCACAATTGGCTCGCAGCAGAATAGATTCTAAGGGGTCAGACACTATTTTTTTGGACTAAACCATATCTGCTTGACTAATAGCTCATTTTAAAGCCCTTTTTTCTCTGATTCATAATATATACACCTTACCGTGTTTAGAAGTCTTGAATTCAATTTAGTTCCCAAATAAAGTTTTTCTAAGAAATTCAAAATCCTTGTCTTACAAAAAAGCGCGATGGCCTAGCTTTGGCTTATTATGCCCTATACAGTGTTTTTATGAAGTGAAAAACAATAGCCCTTGGATTTACCATAGAGTTCAATACTTTCTCCATTGCTACAGTTCTTTGCGAATTTCTTGTTTAACCAGGGCGATTTTCTTATTGCCTTAGTCTTAAAATTCCATCTATATGGTCAAAGAATATGAATAAATTTCCTATTCTTGTCAAAACGTGGAGTGCTATCATCTAACAGATGAGACGTTTCAAATGAGATGTCACTCGCCACAAATCGGAGCACAATCACAAATGGGTCATAGCAGAGGAGATTCTATGGGGTCAGACACTATTGTTTGGGACTAAACTATATCTGTTTGACTAGTAGCTTACTCTAATGCCCCTTTTTCTCTAATTCATAATATATACGTCTTACCGCGTTTAAAAGTCTTGAATTCAATTTAGTTCCCAAATAAAGTTTTTCTAAGAAATTCAAAATCCTTGTTTTACAAAAAAGAGTGGGATGGCCTTGCTTTGGCTTATTATGCCCTTTACAGTGTTTTTATGAAATGAAAAACAATATCCCTTAGATTTGTCATATAAATTCAATATTTTCTCCATGGCTACAGCTCTTTGTGTTTTTCTTATATAACCAGGGCGATTTTCTTATCGGCCTAGTCTTAAAATTCCATCTATACAGTCAAAGAATGAGAAAAAGGTTCCTATTCCTGTCAAAACGTAGGGTGCTAGAAATTCAAAATCTTTTGATGATAGCACTCCACGTTTTGACAAGAATATGAACCTTTTTTTTAATTCTTTGACCTTATAGCTGGAATTTTAAGACTGGGGGATAAGAAGATCACCCTAATTTAATAAGAAAGTCGCAAAGAGCTGTAGCAATGAATAAAATATTGAATTTTATCATAAATACAAGGGCTATTGTTTTTCACTTAATAAAAACACTGTATATGGTATAAAAAGCCAAAGCAAAGCCATTACCCGCTTTTTTGTAAGACAAGGATTTTGGATTTCTTAGAAGAACTTTATCTGTGAACTAAACTGAATTCAAGACTTTGAAACGCAGTAAGACGTATATATTATGAATCAGAGAAAATGGGCTTTAAAATGAGCTACTAGTCAAGCAGATATGGTTTAATCAGAGGCAACGCTGTAGCATATTACAGGCCATACAGCTCCAATGTTTTATTATTTATTTATTTATTATTTTTTTCCCAGAGGCACTTCATACGGAAGGGGTCGTCGTAGAAACTTCAAAGGGGGCTCATTCGATTGGAAATCGAGAGTTTCTAGTTCCCTTTTTAATAGTCGAAACTGATTGGAGGAGAACTAGCCCCTCCCTCACGCCCATCGTTCCCCCAAACACATCCAATCAAAATTTGGAGATACCCATTTTGTTCAGCGTTGGCTAGTTGATTTCCAGATAGAAAATATGTTTTCGAGGAGGACACTGCCCCATAACCCTCAGGGCAAGGGTTTTAAGTTATTTTGAGTACTAGATGGTAATAGACATGTTTCAAAGCCATTGAATCGTTGTGGGACGTAAACCAACAGACAAAACTTATAAAACTTGGTGTTACACAAAATAGGTAGAGTTAGCTTTGGCGCAAAACGTTGTCGATTTTTTTATTTGTTTTTCAAAGGCTTTATCCGAGGGTAGACAAGCAAGGTAAAAGTCAAGTTAGGGACAAACCCTTTTGTGGATTATTTTTGGCTTATTTTTCCAAGGGCTCTGGATTTATTCCTGGCTTATTCATATTACTTCTGGATTGTTGGGGCAAACGTTGTCTGGCTTA